>NC_031999.1:4169487-4239162 GCF_001879085.1 Nicotiana attenuata
TTCGCTTTAGAATCATGCCAAAAACGAATGAAGGAAAGCTCTAATATACGTTGTATATTCTTCCAACCTCAGCTATGCAATTCACGGCTCTTTAACTACAATAAGAGAATAACACTCTCGTTATCGTTTAAGCGTGTAACTATTATGTATCAACCACAATCTATTTTACAATAAAATGGACAGCACCTCCCTATATATATTGACTTCACACTAGTCAAAACAATCACAAACGCCAAATACCCCTATATCCACTACACAACACACAACCATAATAGTGTCAAACAATCCCAAAATGTACGATGAACGACCAACAAAAACCTTGCATTATGTGGTGTTTTCTACTGTCCTCCTCTCAACTCCATAAATAGTATGAAAAGAAACCCAATCCAACACGAAACAGCCAACACGTCCCACAGTTCATCAACATTCAAACATAATTTTTCACTACAGACTAACGTAACGTATTTCGACTTGTCTTTCTTTCAAATTGAGAAATACAACCAAAAGTACATTCAATTACACCTCTTACCAATAAACCACATGAATTTAACTTAAAAATAAGTTCACAAACCAACCATCATGCACAAGATCAAACAACATACCATTCTTCCGAAACTAGCTAGGTCTATTCTTTACGATCGAGTTACCATCGCAAACGCATAGATAATGGAAGAGAAAGCATAAACTTACCTTGTACTGAGTATCACCCACGAAACCTGTCCTTTTCATCAAAAATAAATTCTCTACACGTATACAAGAAGGAGAAAGAAAATATGCATGCTGTCCGGACTTTTCAGCACAAGATCGCGTCGTAACACCCGGAAATACCCTAGGGTTTGTGTGGGATTTGGGGGAGGAGTTGCAGGGGTTCAATTAGGTTTTCTTGGTCTGAAATACAAGTGAAATAAATCCGTTTTTATTCCCTTAACCAGCCTCTTGGCGACTTTGGGGGCTTTAATTAAGTCCTCTCATTTTGGCAAGTAGGTGATGCACCTACTTGTCACCTACCAGTCTGCGCTGTCTCGGAAAATGCAAATATATATCTACTCCAATATGATAGACGAACAGTAATGCATTGGAAAACTAGACTCGTGATCTTTTTTCATTTTGATAGTAGATTCATCCCATTGATTCAAAGTATATTTGGGAGAAACAGTGCGAGTCTAATTTGGACTGAAATTGGTTATCCAACAAGTAAGGTGAGTTTACTGCTCTGTTTCATACATTTATTCTGCTGTGAATTCATGGTAATTCGTTCTATACATGTAAGAACTCACGGGACGGTGATCGGAAGCCGTGAGTTCGAGTTATTCACTTGTAGAGGACTGTTTTGTGGACTGTTTTGTGTTGCTGCTGGGCTGCGTGTTTTACTACTGTTTTGTGGAGTTTTGGAGGAGGAAGGATGTGGAAAAACACCATATAGATGTAGGGTTGTGGGCTGGTAGTTCTTCGTAACATTTCCGGGTCATTTGACACGACTACGGTGGCCGTCGTATGTATGAAGTGATTAGGTTGTGCGTGGACTGTTTTGAGAGGCTCAATATGATTATTATTGATGTTGTTTGGGCTGTTTGGTGATTGTTTGGAATTGTGTGAAGTCATATATATAGGGGAGGTGCTGTCCGTTTCATCGTAAAATAGTCGATACATAATAGTTATGACTCTTGAATGATAACTACAGTATCATTTCTCTTATTGTAGACTAAGGAGCCGTGAAATTGCATAGCTTGAGGTTGGGAAGAATATACAAGGTATGTTAAGGCTCTTCCTTCATTCTTTTGGCATGATCTAAAGTGAAACGAACATAAACGATACGCTATTTCATAATGAATCTACTCCTAGCAACTAAGGTTGTCCATGTTGTTCTTTCCTTATAAAGTTATTCTAAACAAGTGGTATGATCCTTAAATCCTACTAAGGTTCATATTGATGGCAGGGATGTCCATAATGTTCTTAAGTCACTCCAAAAGATTTAGAACTTGATTCCATGAGTCCAGCATGCATTATATATGTATCTATTTTACTCTACCGAGCCGCGCTATAGTCGGCCGGGTATGGCACCTATTGTGCAACCACTGATCAGTTGGGTTTACCGAGCTCCACGTGGCCGGGTACGTTTTTACCGAGTCCTCTTTGAGGCCGGGTATGATATGATGATGATGATGCCCACAGAGGCGTATGTTTTTAAAAGTTTATGTATATATATGTATTATGCATTTCATGTCAGTAGCCCCCAGAGGCACTCAGATGTTACAGGTTGTATCTCCTCTATCTCTCTTTACATTACTGTTCTTATTTATGCTTTCCTGCCTTACATACTCGGTACTTTATTCGTACTGACTTCCCTTTTGCCTGGGGACGCTGCGTTTCATGCCCGCAGGTCCCGATAGACAGGTTGACATTCCTCCTAGTAGGCTATCAGCTCAGCGAAGGTGTTGGTGTACTCCACTTGCTCCGGAGTTGCCTATTTGGTCAGTATGCTTTGGATATGTATTGATTGGTATGGCGGGGCTCTGTCCCGACCTTTATGATTTTATGTACTCTTAGAGGCTTGTAGACAGATGTCAGGTGTATGGATACTTGTATGGCCTTGTAGGCCTATGTTTTGAGTTTACAAATGGTCATGTCGGCCTTATAGGCCCATATGTCACATGTATAAGTTTGTATATCATGCTGGGTCATCATACGTTAAGTATTCCCTTATGTTTTATTCTTGTTATCTCATGAAGGGTTTTCTAGCTTATTTACCCATGATAGTATGATAAGAATGATATGTTACGTTGGTACTCGGTTGAGTAAGGCACCGGGTGCCCGTCGCGGCCCTTCGGTTTGGGTCGTGACAGCAGTACTACATTATGATGATGTTACGCTTCGCAGTATTAAGTTAAGACAATGTTGCACCCTGCAGTATTATATGTTGAATTTGTCATAAGGTGATTGACATCAGTCTAAGTAAAAGATTATTTGGAGATTATAAGGATTATGCAATTTCACAAGTGATGAGTAAATTCGTGAAGGTGAAAGGGGAAGCAAGTCAAAAAAAATAAATTTTCGTCAAAGTTTGGCATTTTGGGGTAAAATACGGCCCGAGCTAAAATACCCGGTATTTATGGACTAGTGTCATACAAGGTACTACATGACCATAAGATGTGCAAGGTATGTTAAAAGAGAATAGTATTTTAAGTAAGTTGAGATAATATTTAAATATGCGGATAATTAATTAATTACCGGGTAACGAGACATTACCTAGTTAATTAATAAAATAAGTGGATAAGATTAACCCCTTCTTCCCTTCCAAAAACGTGGCACAAGGCCACCAATCAAGAAGATGACTCATAGCAATTTATGAGTAGGTGTCTACCTAAGGATTAAAATATAATTTTACCAAGAAAAGACTTCATTACAAGTCTTATCTCATTTAGGATCAGAACCCCATGAATCATTGTTGATATATCAATCTTAGACCAAAAGAAACGTTAGAAGCAGAAGAAAATTTTCGTTCCAAAAAAAGCTTCATAGAATCAAAAGCAATTTCGTTCAAAATTTCAAAGAATCAAATGCAAAATTTCGTTCAAGGATTTCAAAAAAAAAAAAAAAAAAAGCAGAAGCTTAATCCGTTTTTTTTGAGTTCTAAGTTTAATCAATAAAGGTTTTCCAACGGAATATTATACGGAGTTTTCTCTACTCCAGGTATGTTAAGGCTATCCTTTCTTTCTTATGGCATGGTCTATACGACACAAACGAAACGAGCAAATGCACAAATTCCATAAATGACTCTATACATAGAAGTATTAGAGATATCTATGTTCTTGAATTTTCATGTGTCATAATATTCTATCATCTGTTCATGGGTCTCAGAAAAATACGAAAGTTGAAAAGAGTTTACTTTATAATATTACTCAAAGGAAAATGGTCTTATGACATTCCGAAAGATTTTATTAACGTACTTTACATGCATTGCATTCATGTACATTGACCCATGACCAGATGACATTATATACGCGTATATATGTATGTATATATATGTATATGGGATATGGGAAAAGTTATGGCGTTATATACGCACCACCATCTGATCAGCTGGTATACGTTGATGATTTTGCCCACAGTGGGCGAGATGATATGATGGGACGCCCTCAGAGGCTGATGATGTCATAAAACATGTACGTATGCACAACATGACATTCATACGCATATGCATGACACTCTAATTATTTCATGACTTACAGGTGGAGTAATTTACTCTATATTTTCTCCATGTCTGTTATGTACTTATTTATGTGCCTTACATACTCAGTAAATTATTCGTACTGACGTCCCTTTTTGCCTGGGGACACCGCGTTGCATGCCCGCAGGTCCCGATAGACAGGTCGAGAGCCTTCCAAGTCAGCTCAGCGAAAGATGTTGGTGCGCTCCATTTGCTTCGGAGTTGCTTGTTTGGTTAGTATGAGTTAGATGTGTATTGTTTGGTATGGCGGGACTCTGTCTCGACCTTTATGAAAATTATGTATTCTTAGAGGCTTGTAGACAGATGTCATGTACGTAAAAGATCGTATGGCCTTGGCGGCCTATGTTCAGTGTTCAAGTGGGTATTTTGGTCTTAGAGGCCCATATGTCTTATGTATAAGTTGGCATTACCTGTTGTATTCTACCTATTTCACGGCAGCCTCTCCGGCTTAGTTATATATGATAGTATGACATGAAAAGATACGTTATGTTGGTATTCGGTTGAGTAAGGTACCGGGTGCCCGTCGCGGCCCATCGGTTTGGGTCGTGACATGAAATTAATGAACATGACTATGTACGAATATCAATGAGATCAGCAAGTTCACGGCAAGAAACGACCACTATAGGTCCCAACAGTACCAGCAGATAGTCTAAACATGATCTCTAGCAAGATTGACAGCTCAGTTACTTTATCACATGGTGAAAACACGTACATCAACAAAATAGGACCACTTTACGGTGCCATGGAATCGACTAGTCCAAATTCACACGGTGCACGCCCGCATGTCTGTCACTTGGCATGTGCGTTACCTCAATACAAATCACATAACATATAATTCGAGGTTTCGAACACTCAGAACCAAGTTTAAAAGTGTTACTTACCTCGATCCGGGCAATACTCTACTCCAACACGCCTTTGCCTCTTACATCGGTCTCCAAACATCCGGAATCTAGCCACAAGCAGTACAATACAATAAATATAGGCTAAAGGAATCAACTCCATACAAAAAATACGAATTTATAAGCCAAAATCCAAAATCGGCTCAAACCCGGCCCCCAGCCCACGTCTCAAAATCCAACAAAAGCCACAAAACCCAAAAGCACATTCACTCACGAGTTTAACCATACCAAATATACTCAAATCCAATAAAAAAATCCCTTTAAAAACCTGAAAATCTAACCCAAGGACTCTTCCTCATTTTCCACCCCAAATCACAAATTAGATGATGGAATTAAAGGCATAATCATGGAATTTGACAAAAATTAGATAGGAATCACTTACCCCAAATACCCACGGCAAGAACCTCTCCAAAAAATCGCCTTCTACCGAGCTCCCAAATAAATTTTATGTTATGAACTCAAAACCATCGTTTTTGAATCTTTCATTCTGCCCAGATATACCTTCATCGCGAAGGCGGAAGAATCCTCGCGTTCGCATAGAACAAACCAAACTGTGCCATCACTTTACACTACGCGAACGCGTAACAGCCTCCGCGATCGCGTACAGCTGACTCCCTAAGGCTACGCGGTAGTGTCCATCCTATGCGATCGCATAGGGTAATTACCTGATCCCTACTCCTGATACGCGATCCTAGCCACACGTTCGCGGTTCACAGTATTCCACAACTACGCGATCGCATGCTACTTCTCGCGATCGCGTAGAACAAATTCCTCTACTGCACAACTAAGCTTACATGATTGCCGACCTTCCCACGCAATCGCATAAGAGGAAACCAGAACCAGCAAAAACCAGAAAACTTCAGCTAACAAGCTAAGTCCAAAAATGATCTGCTAATAACCCGAAACTCACCCAAGGCCCCCGGGACCTCAACCAAACATACCAACCAGTCCTAAAACACGATACGAACTTAGCTGAATCCTCAAATCACCTCAAACAACATCAAAAATACAAATATACTCGGATCCAAGCCTAATGAACTTTAAAATTTCCAAATTATACAAACAACGTCGAAACCTATTAAATCACGTCCGATTGACCTCAAATTTTGCACACAAGTCACAAATGACCCCACGAACCTACTCCAACTTCTGGAAATCCAGTCCGACCCCGATATCAAAAAGTCCACTCTCGGTCAAACTATTTAAAATTCCAACTTTTGCCATTTCAAGCCTAATTCGATTATAGACCTCCAAATCGCGATCGGAACGCGCTCCTAAGTCCCAAATCTCCTAACGGAATTAACGGAACCATCGAAATTTGAATCTGACGTCGTTTATACATAAGTAAATATCCGGTCAACTTTTCCAACTTAAGCTTTCAATTACGAGACTAAGTGTCTCAATTCACTCTGAAATCTCTCTGGACCCGAACCAACTAACCCGGTAAGTCATATATCAGTATTAGAACACAAAAGGAGTAGTAAATGGGGGAACGAAGCTACAACTCTTAAAACGATCAGCCAGGTCATTCCAGATTTACCCGTTTTCTTATATAGAATCCTATTTTTAAATGACAAGCATATAAAATAACTTCACCCCAAATATTATTCGAGGCATCAGAACTAACAAGCATGTTATTTATCATTTCTTTTAAGGGTCTATCTTTTCATTCCGCAACACCATTTGATTCTGGAGAATATGGAGGTGTTACCTCATGAATTATGCCATCTTTCTCACAGTAGCCATGCAACAAAATAAATTCTTCATCCCCTATCAGATCTAACTTTATTGATTTTCTACTTCAGATTTATAAATTAAAAACTTATCAAAAGCTTCCTCTTTATTTATTAACAAATAAACTTTTGTATATCTAGAAATGTCGCCTATATATGTCATAAATATTTCTTCCTCGTCTAGTCATTGTTTGTTTGAAGTCTCCTAATTCAATATGAATTAAACTTAATAATTCAGATTTTCTCTAAATATGGAAGCACGTGATTTCTTAGTTTGTTTAACTTCTGCACAAACTTCACACTTATCAATATTTGAAATAGACCTTCAGAATGCATCTTCTTAATATAGGATAAACTAACACGTCCTAATCTAGCATGCAATAAATTAAAAGGGTCAATTAAGTAAGTAGAAGAACTAGCATTTTTATTTACATTAGTTAGTACAAATAAGCCATGGTTACAATAACCCTTGCCAATGAAATCATTATTCTTGGTTAACACGACCTTATCAGATTCAAAAGAGACCTTCACCCCCACTTTTCCTAATAATCCCACAAAAGACCAAATTGACTCGGATACTAAGAACGTGCAACACATCATTCAATGCCAAGTTCTGCTAGATGTGAGTTTGAGAAGGACTTTGTCTTTTCTAAGAACTTGAGTAGTTCTTGAGTCACAAAGATATACAACTTCTTCTCTTTACGTAATTTGGATGTAAGACATAAATTTTTTTTCTTTAGCACATATGTGCAGAGTGGTACCAGAAGCTAACACCTAATCTTTCACATTGGCCACAAGGTTCACTTAGGAAACAACCACAATAACTATGTCATCCACTTTGGCTTCAGTTAAATTTACTTTAGTCTTAGTGGATTGTCATTTTTAGCTCTTTTTCGGCATTGAGCAGCATGGCGTCCTAATATTCCACACACAAAGCAATCACCTTATTCATTGAAGTTGATTGTTATTTTTGGGCTCATAACCATTTGTTTTGTCTTACTTGCTATATGATTTGTTTTGGTGCTTTCTATCTACCACAAGGTTGGTTCTAGAATGAATCTCTTTTTCTTTGTCAGCAACAACTTGCATGTGATTGGTATTTTCAATTATAATATATTTGACTAAGTCCTTCAATGACAATCGCTTGTGTTTGTGCTTCAATTATTGTTTGTATCACTCCAAGATTGGGGATGTTTTTGTATAAGCATATCAGCAACAAACTGTTCGGGAAGAGAGATATATTCAAATTTGGGATCTTTAATCAACTTGTGATATTCGTTGATTTGCGACAGTTTTATCCTTATCCTCCGTCATATATCACTAGTAGTAGTTTTCAATCACAAATTTTTGTTTGGTAGTATATGCAACATTGTACTTTGTTATCATTGAATCCCAAATTTATTTTGCCTCCTTCTAGGAAACATAGACATCGAATAACTCGTTAGAAAGAGTAAAAATTATAGTATACCTACATACCTTATTAGCATGAATCTATTGGTCCAACTGTGTGGAAGATACTTCAGTTGGCTTAAGATTAGTAAGGGCAAAAGCAACTCCATGCATATCCAAAACAGAATGCACGCGTTCTTGTCAGTGCTAAAATTATCTCCACTAAAAACCTCAATAATAGAAAAATATTTGACATAGGTAATTGGTGGTGGAACAATAATAGAAACAGTAGGTGCGGCGGGTGTAATTGCATCAACAACAACATCAGCAGTGTTGTCCTCTGTTTAACCCAAAAAATAGTTTTCAAGGTCAAAGCAATAATTTTATATGACGGGCCACAAGCAACCGATTCAATCCGAAAGATATAAAATTTCGTTATACAACGTGATAGAGAAGTGGGAAATAAATTCAATGACAGATAATATAATAAAAATAAAGCAGAGAAGAAGGAATTCTTATTGAATGATCCTTGATATGATAATGAGCCGAACAGAGCTTGAAGGGCCGAACTTTGGCTAACTTGAGAGCAATATGGTATAAATTATAATGTATAGAATTGTAGAGAAGAGAATTAGATTCCCCTCATGGCTGTAAAAATATGTCTATTTATATGGCTAAATCTAAGTAACCATTCTCCTTAAATTATGGGCCCATTATGAGCATTTACTCAATCCATCCATTACTTTTGGAAGACTTGTAACAGCTGTGTAAATGCTGGAATTCCGTAACTGGTGAGTTAATTCCGTAATTGATGAATTAATTCCATAACTGATGAGTTAATTTCGTAACTGATGAGTCAATCTCGTGCTTGTTGAGTCAATCTCGTGCCTATTGAGTCAATCCTGTGCCTGTTGAGTCAATCTTGTGCCTGTTGAGTCAATCTCGTGCCTGTTGAGTCAATCTCGTGCCTGTTGAGTCAATCTTGAATTGATTGCCTTGTTCTGATCGTTACAATCATTTATTGCATTTATTGTACGTTACATAATTTATTTGTAACAAATGGTGCAATGATTGTAAATCCCATATAATCTGGGATTAATTGATTCCTTCCTCATGAGATATTCTCCTGCACCTGATCCGGCTATTTCATGATGATCAGTTCCGAGGCTAACAAGCACGGTACGAGTATGTTCGGTCCCGGGGGTGTTTCACATATCATCTTTACATGTCATTCTTCACTTTTCTTCAAACTTTGCTGACACGTATTGCCATTTAATAGACCCACATAACGAGTCTAATTTTTAGTAATACAGATAGTCCCCGCACTTTTCGGTTACTCACTATGATGTGACCAGGAAGTGGAAGATTTTATCCTTTTCATCCTTGCCTCTGCCTCATTAAAAACCTTGCGAGAAAAATCCACTAGGGACAAAAACTGGACGAAGGAAAAAAGAGTGCAGAACTTAGAGATTCAGATGATAACTCCACCGCATATCTTCCTTTGGTCAACAATCGGTTGGTTTACCCCTGTCTTATTTCGGGGTTTGAAGACAAATCTTTGCCTTATGTTTGCAAAGTTTGATATATATATTTCGGCTTTATTTTCTGCCTATTTTAATGTTTGGGTTTTTGTTTCACCCTTTAACTTTGCCTTAAAAATGCTTCAACGCTTCGTGACTTTTTTGAATAAGCATGAATTATAAAAGAGGGCCCTTTTATGAACTACACTTAATGAAGAAGACGTCTCAACTTCATAATGGTGTAAACATACGAAAGAAGAAATAGGAACACACATGTTTTTTGGAATAACTTCGATAAGTTTTTATTTGGACTTTGTCAATTTCTACCTTAGATGTATTTAAGTAACTTCTATAACTTTTTCGTAACTGTTTTTCATAGAACAGATTTCAAAAAAGGAACAAAACACAAGGTTTTTATTTGTAACCCGTTTCAGTATATTGAGCAATACAAAAGGTTTTTATTCATAGCCTTGTTTCACTTGAATAAGACACAAGGTTTTCATTACATTGCCTTTTACCTAACTATGATAAGGTTTTTCTTTGGCTTTGGCTCTTAACTTTCGATTTGTCGGGTAGACCTTAGGCTTGACTTAAATTTCGATTTTTCTAGTCTTCTTTGCCTTCCATATATATAGTCCCTCAAGTGTTAGAGCTTTTAAAGTATGAAATCTCGAGCATTTGATTATTCCTTCTATGTGGTCCATTTCCTGAAAAGGAAAAACATACGGGACTCGAAGGTATATATTTTAGATGATGACTGCTTAACCCTTTTATTTCATCAGAAGGGTTGTAACCTAGACCGGGAATAATACAGTGTTCCTTATGTCTTTCGGGTCTAATATTATCATTTGGCATTTTAGGGAATTTATCCGAGTACAAGTTTTTCTTGGCACTTTAGAAAATTATTTGAGTGCTCATACTTAGTCTTATAGACTTAAAATATATATTTGGATGCATCGTTACATGTGCGATGTCTTAATGTTTCACCTTTGGGTGTCTAACTTTTATATACTTTAAACGCTATGAAGAGGACGTCTCGTTTTCATTCAGGCGTAAAATATGATTGATTGATCCGAGTAGACTTTTAGTCTGAGAGAGTATTAATGCCGGTAGGATTTACAAGATTATTGACCCCATTAAGATTTACGGGAGTATTGATCCCGGTAAGACTTTGAGTTTAAGGTAATATTGATCCCAAATAAATATATATCTTAGTAGATTTATTCTGAAGAGACATTTAATCTGATTGGATTTCAATCCAAATTGGGGTATATGAATATACTTCCAAATAGAGAGGGACACATGTCTGAAATAATATTTGAGATTTTTGTTTATATATACGGGATAATCAATCTGTGTCATAATACAATTAGCCATTAAGAAAGGCGTATATATTCAACTTGAATGGTTGTTGTTGGACCAAATATAAGTCACGTGTTTGTTCAAAGTGAACTTTATTCTGGTGACTTATTTGCATACATTTATCTTGACTTAGATGTAAAACTCTCGTTTTTATTGTAGGATTCTTGACTCTAACATGGAGTTCTAAGATCCTTTTTGTGTACGTGTAGTATATGTACTTTTAAAGAACTTATTCAACACTGTTTGAAGTGTTTATGCTTGATATGAGCAATACAACTAACTGAGTTGAGCTGGTAAATTATATTGGAATACTCTTAGGAATTATATCTCCCAAGGCAATCAATTGTTTGTATCACTTCTTATAATGTCAGGTCAAATTGACTAATCTTCAAGTATAAGTAATCTTCCTAGCGTTTGAGTTTTGAGGTATGAGAACTCAAACACTGGAATTATAATTTGACAATCCGCAGTTCAATAGTCCCCAGTAGGATAGTTAGTTTCGATTTTGATGGACATTCAAATGGTCCAGTTCCAACATAGGGACGGTACTGAAGCTCTTTTTATCAAATATTTTGTACTCTGGTCGGGAACTACGGAGGTTCCAAAATGTTGTCGAGGATCCTGCCATATCTTGATTTGAGCTATTCATATTGACTTTGATGCGTTTTGATTTAAAGCCTTATTATCGGAGTAATTTTTACTGCTTTCATTATAAATTTCTCGCATCATATATTTTGTTTGTTTGGCCCATGTGTCATTCTAGCTTTTGGAGCCTTGAATATTCTCAAATATAATTCTCCTTCAACAAGGCAGGCAGTACGGGATGAGACGCACTCAGATATATCGAGAGCATGCTTGTCTTTGGGTAAAGTCCCATTCTGCAAGTAATAAATGAATTTATTATGCCTATTCAAATTAAATTTGTCAGGCTTACCTCATTTTCATTCTAATTGATGATAGATCAAGGATCGCCTAAATAAGAGATGGATCAATCCCGAGATTGTTTGATCCCGAAACGATATTTCTCAATAAGTGTCCGACGTTGCTTTCGGAGTCAGTGATATCAGCAGTAGATCCGAGACTAGTACATCTGGCTCGATTTTCTGGGCTGCATTGTTTTCTTGGATTTGATCAATCGTTAAATTAATATTTTTGCTCTGAGTCCCCAAGCTAATTTAAGCCCTGTAGCATATGCTTCATACTCGACTTTGTTGTTAGTAATAAAATAGCCTTTATGAATTATTTAACTACTTTTCCTGATAGGCATTAAGCATTGTCCCTAACTCGGAAAGTTTAGTACTTGTGGACCTAATTGTGTAGAAGGTCCAGATTCCGGGAATTATCCCAGAAATAACATGTTCGGCTAATATGTTCGAGCTAAGATTAATCATGAAATCTGCTAAATTTGCGATTTTATAGTCGTACGTGGCTGATAAACAATATCATATTCACTTAGTTCGACTACACATTTAGCTAGCCTTCCTGATAGTTTTAGTTTATGCAAAATATTGTGTAATGAAAATATAGTGGCTACGGGAATTGAATAACATTGAAAATAAAGCCTTAGATTTAGGGAAACTACAATTAATGCCAACTTATCAAAATGTAGATATGTAGTTTCCGTATCTAAGAGCATTTTATAATAGATAGGAGAATGTGTACCTTTATCTTCTTGAATTAAAATTGCATTTACCGAGACATCCGAGACAATTTGGTGTAGCTGCAATCATCTTTCTCCTCGGAATTTTGAAAGTAATGATGCGTTGTTGTTAGATAGCAAGTTCGAATGATTCGACTTTTCGGACTAAACCGATCTTTCGAAGTTCTGTAACTTTATCTTTTATTATTTGACTCTAGTTTCTTCTTTTGCTTGACCGGATTATACCACGGGTCAATATTGAGCATATAAACCTTTACCTCCGGTGGTACACCTGTTATGTTAGCATGGAGGCAAGCAAAGCAATTTTTGTTAACATGTAAAAGTTTAATCAACTTACCTTTAAATTCGGTGTCGAGTCTCGACCAACGCAAACCTTCCTATTTGGGAAGTCAATGATAATTTCTAGTTCTTCAGCATTTGACCTTGTGGCTTCTGATGCCTTTGGTTCAATGATTGCTTCCAAAAATATTTGTATAATTGTCCACGGCTATTAATGAACCTTTTTTCCTCGTGGGCTATTTCATCCCGCAGCTATCTCTTCTTTTTTAGTTGTTAGGTCTGGTATCTTTGTAAGCAATCTCGTGGGTGTTTTACCCATGTTCCTCCTAATCTTCATTCTTCTCCTATGAAATTTTACAATTTATCAAGGTAATTCCTTACCTGTTCGGGAAATCCGGATCTTTTCCAGCCCGTGAAGAAAATATCGTATCTCTTTGCTCGGACCTGTTTTTTAGATTTTTGCGTTTAGATTCAGATCACCCAAGAATCACATCTGTTTGATCTCCGGGCCTATTTTTGGACATCTAATTAGTGTCGATTTGATTTACCGTGTCTTCTTCTATTTAAATCCTGGTGCTGCAACGGTTATGCATATCATTCTTGTAGGATAGATAGGAATTCCCGGAGGTATTCTACCCGCTCGTTTTGTTCCTTGATCTATTTCTATATGGTTAGATCTAATTTTTGCAAATTAAAATTACCTGGTGTATCTGAACCTCCTATTCCGGAACTGTCATACAGATCCGTTATAATCAGTTTTGGTACTAATAGTTGCGGTACCGATATATCGATGTACATTCTCTATTTTTCTATGCTTGTTGCTTACATATCATCATCATGGCTATTATTCCCTTTTCATTTTGCATGGTAAAGCCATCTCCAACTTGGTTTTCCTCAACTGTGTTGATTGGAAAAGTTTTAGCCATCATGAAGGTTTAAACTGAAAACAAGCGATTAACAAAAATTGTTACTATCTTTGGATGAATAGCAAATTTGCTTGCGTTCCCGGTAATGGAACCAAACTGTTTAACCCAAAAAAATAGTGTTCAAGGTCAAAGCAATAATTTTATATGACGGGCCACAAGCAACCGATTCAATCCGAAAAATATAAAATTTCGTTAATACAACGTGATAGAGAAGTGGGAAATAAATTCAATGACAGATAATATAATAAAAATAAAGCAGAGAAGAAGGAATTCTTATTGAATGATCCTTGATAGGATAATGAGCCGAACAGAGCTTGAAGGGCCGAACTTTGGCTAACTTGAGAGCAATATGCTATAAATTACAATGTATAGAATTGTAAAGAAGAGAATTAGATTCCCCTCATGGTTGTAAAAGTATGTCTATTTATATGGCTAAATCTAAGTAACCATTCTCCTTGTATTATGGGCCCATTATGAGCATTTACTCAATCCATCTATTACTTTTGGAAGACTTGTAAAAGCTGTGTAAATGCTGGGATTCCGTAACTGGTGAGTTAATTCCATAATTGATGAATAATTCCATAACTGATGAGTTAGTTTCGTAACTGATGAGTCAATCCTGTGTCTGTTGAGTCAATCTCGTACCTATTGAGCCAATCCCGTACCTATTGAGTCAATCCCGTGCCTGTTGAGTCAATCTCGTGCCTGTTCAGTCAATCTCGTACCTGTTGAGTCAATCTTGAATTGATTGCCTTGTTCTGACTGTTACAATCATCTATTGCATTTATTGTACGTTACATAATTTATTTGTAATAGATGGTGCAATGATGATAAATCCCATATAATCTGGGATTAATTGATTCCTTCCTCATGAGATATTCTCCCGCACCTGATCCGGCTATTTCATGATGATCAGTTCCGAGGCTAACATGCACGGTACGAGTATGTTCGGTCCCAGGGGTGTTTCACATATCATCTTTACATGTCATTCTTCACTTTTCTTCAAACTTTGCTGACACGTATCGCCATTTAATAGACCCACATGACGAGTCTAATTTTTACTAATACAGATATTAAGACATTCATGAGAAAAAGTAAGCATTTTACAAAATAAAAATGCAAGTTATTCAATAAGTCCTTAAAAATAAAGGCAAAAATAAACAAAACAGAAGTTTAAACAGTAACGGAAACTTCATAATATTAAAAAGTTCAGACTAAGTATGAACTTAGTCATAAACCAAAAAGTTGATTAAACAAAATGCCCCATAAAAGGTCTGGGGACTTAATGTTTACAACAAACCCTTAAAAAGACCAAGGTTTACAACCACCATCAAGAAGAAAAAAAACAACAAAAAGCAACAAAGGAATTTAAACTTTTTACTGGGAACTTGAAGGAACTAAAACAGGGACATCAACAGCAACGAGCGGCTTAGCTTGACTCGAAGGAGTGGGGATACCCGTATCATCTTCAACTTGTTCATAAACTTCAGCCATGGGAGAAGAGAAATCTTGGTTCTGCTGAGTCTTTTCGAGAGCCTCTTTGATCTTGGCTAACTCAGATTCTAAGTTAAAATTCTCCTGGCTAACTTGAACGAGGGTATCATGGCGAGAATTTAAAAATGCCCAACTCACTTCAATGGCAGATTTCTCTTGAAGGATCTCATAATCTCTTTTCCAATCAGCAATTTCATTTCTTAATTTTTCATTTTCAGCCAAGGAAGATTCGTGAGAAGCTTGGAGAGCAGCATGAGAACTCTCTAAAAAGCGAACCTTATCAGAAGATTCCCGGAGGTCTTCTTGAGTTTGAGTCAGTGTTTGCACGAGTTCTCCAGCATATGCTTCTTTCTCAGCCAAGAGAGCCTTCAACTCTCTAATCTCCTCACTAGCCTTGGAAAGTTGCTCAGAAAAAGAGGTTTCAAGACGCAACTTCTCTTTACTTGCTTGACTTTAGGAAGCTTTTACAACTGCCAGCTCTGAAGTCAAGGCCCTTACCTGCTACTCCAAGGTACTTTTATTTTCTTCTATGGTTTCCACATCAATTTGAAGACCGTCATACTGTCCCTTCCAATTATCCGCCTCCATTTGAATAGTCACGTATTAATTGCTCTAAAAGGGTAACTCTTTTCATCATCTTTGTGCCAATTAAATTAACCTAAACAAAAAAGAAAAGGGAAGATGAGAACCCTGAAAATAGGAGAAGGATGAAATAAAGCTTGAAAAAAGGGGTACTTTTAAAGAAGCATGCATTATGTCATTCATCAAGGTCAAAGAACTGTGGCTCTCAGGCTTAGCTCTTTCAATTGGACCAATCAAAGGCCTTAGCCACACGTCTGCTTGACCAGATTTCCTTAAAAGATTACCCTCAGCAGGAACTTCAATAGTGACTTGCCTCATAGCAGCATCCCTACTCGAGGAACCAACCTCAGTACGATGAACAGGAGGGGGAGGGATTGTTGGAGGAACAGTAGAAGCAGTCAAAACAGTCTGGGGTGGAATGGAAACAGCCATGATCGGCAAAGAATGAGTCACAGGAACGGAAGTAGAAAAAGAAGCCAGGGGTGCTTCATCAGAAACCCGACCAAAATCTTCACTACCAAACCCGTGGTTAAAATCAGCCAGAACAGAAATGATATGATGTATCAACAAGGAATAATAGAGGTTGAGATATGGTGTGCAAGTAAAATCTGCGATTGAGTGCAAACAACAAATAAAAGGTAATTCAACATGTACACGGCCTCTATGGGACTCAACAATACCATCACATAGCCTAAACATGACTTCAAACATGATTTGCAGTCACATTTCTATAACACATGGAGAGCATATAGTTAATAACAAGTTATTCAACTTCACAGCTCCACAAAATGGACCAAGTCACAATTCCTACGGTGCACGCCTGTCACCTAGCATGTGCGTCACCTCCAAACCAATCACAAGACACATAATACGGGGTTTCATACCCTTAGAACTAGATTTAAAACTATTGCTTACCTCAATTCGAGCAAAATCCCTACTCCAATACGCCTTTGCCTTGCAAATCGACTTCCGAACGCATCCAATCTAGCCACAAACAATTCGATACAATCAATACGGTCTAAAGGAATCAATTCCACAAGAAAATTCGAAATTATAAATCAAATTCCGAAATCAGCTCAAAGCCGGCCCGTGGGCCAACATCTCGAAATCCGACAAAAATCACAAAACCCAAAAGCCCATTCAACCGCGAGTTTAACCATACCAAACTTACTCAAATCCGATATCAAAATCCCATTCAAAACCTCAAAAATCTATCCTAAGAACTTGTCTTCATTTTTCCTAATTTTCCACCCCAAATGACAAATTAAATGATGGAAACAAAGGCATAATCATGGAAATTAACCAAAACCAGATAGGAATCACTTACCCCAAATACTCACGTGAAAATCTCTCCAAAGATCGCCTTCTATAGAGCTCCCAAATAAATTTTATGTTATGAACTCAAAACCCTCATTTTTTGAAACTTATATTCTGCCTAGTTACGCCTTCATCGCGATCACGGAACATCCTTCGCCATCGCAAAGCATAATTATGTTGCCCCTCAAACTAACCCTGCGCGAAAACGTAACCACAATCGCAATCGCGTACAGTTGATTCCTCATAGCTACGCGATCGCATCCTTCCCATGCGACTGCATAGAACAAATGCCTGGACCAAGCTCCTGCCTCCAATACTCTAAGTGAACGCGGCCTTAGCCACGCATTCGCGAACCACAACATTCCACAACTACGTGTTCGCATCTCCCTGCTCGCGGACGCGTAGAACAAAATCCTTCACTGCTCAGATTAGCCTAGACCTTCCCATGCGATCACATAAGAGGAAACCAGATCAGAGATACCAGAAAACTTCAGCTAACAAGCCAAGTCCAAAATCGATCTGTTAACCATCCAAAATTCACCCGAGGCCCTCGGGACCTCAACCAAACATACCATCAAGTCCCAAAACATCATACGAACATAGTCGAACCCTCAACTCACCTAAAACAACATAAAAAAATACGAATCGCACATAGATTCAAGCCTAATGAACTTTGAAACTTCAAATTTCCACAAACAACGCCGCAACCTATGAAATCACGTCCAATTTACCCCAAATTTTGCACACAAGTCACATATGACACCACAGACTTGCTCTAACTTTCGGAATCGGAATCCGACCCCGATATCAAAAAGTTCACTCTCGGTCAAACTTCCCAAAAATTTAACTTTCGCCATTTCAAGCCTAATTCCACTACGGACCTCCAAATTACAGTACAGACACGCTCTTATATCAAAAATCACCCAACGGAGCTAATGAAACCATCAAAACTCCATTGCGAAGTCATTTGCGCCTAAGTCAACATCTGGTCAACCATTTCAACTTAAGCTTTCGACTATGAGACTAAGTGTCTCAATTCCTTCCGAAATCTTTTGGGGCCCGAGCCTACTATCCTGGTAAGTCTTATAACACCTATAAAGAACAAAAGGAGCAGTAAATGGGGGAATGGGGCTACAACTCTCAAAATGGCTGGCCGGGTCGTTACATCCTCCTCCTCTTAAGCAAACGTTTGTCCTCGAACGGGTCTAGAAACATACCTGGAGTCTCAAATAGGTGTGGATATCTGCTTCGCATCTCCCGCTTCATCTCTCAAGTAGCCTCCTAAACTAGCTGACCTCTCCACTGCACCTTCACTGAAGCAATGTTCTTTGACCTCAACTTTTGAACCTGCAGATCCATAATGGCCAACGACTCCACATCATAAGTCAAATCACCATCCACTTAAACCGTGCTGAAATCCAAAACATGAGACGGATCGCCGACATACATCCGGAGCATAGAAACATGAAATATTGGATGCACACTCAACAAACTTGGTGGCAAGGCAAGCTTGTAGGCCACCTCCCCAATCCTCTGATATACCTCAAACGGCCCAATATACAGAGGGCTTAACTTGCCCTTCTCCCCGAACCTCATAACACCCTTCATGGGTGAAACCTTGAGCAAAACCTTCTCCCCAACCATGTAAGCAACATCATGGACCTTCCCGTCGGCATAAATCTTTTGTCTGGATGGCACCGTGCAAAGCCGCTCTTGAATCAATTTAACCTTGTCCAATGCATCTTGAACCAAGTAGATAACTGATTGCCTAGCCTCTCCCGGCTCAAACCAACCCACCGGAGATCTGCACCATCTCCCGAGCAAAGCCTCATACGGAGCCATCTGAATGCTCGACTGGTAGCTGTTGTTGTAGGCAAACTCCGCGAGCTACAGAAACTGATCCCAAGAACCACCAAAATCAATGACACAAGCATGTAGCATGTCCTCCAATATCTAAATAGTGTGCTCGGACTGTGCGTTCGTATGAGGGTGAAATGTTGTGCTCAACTCAACTTGGGTGCCCAACTCTTGTTGTACTGCTCTATAGAACTGTGATATAAATTACGTGCCTCGATCTGAAATGATGGACACTGGCACCCCATGAAGGGGAAAAATCTCGCGTAAAAAAATCTTAGCCAACCGCTCCAAAGAATAAGTAGTCCCAACTGGAATGAAGTGCGCGCTGACTTAGTCAGCCGATCCACAATCACCCAAATAGCATCGAACTTCCTTGAAATCCGTGGGAGCCTAACTACAAAATCTATGGTGATCCGATCCCATTTTCACTATGGAATCTCTAACCTCTGAAGCAATCCACCCGGCCTCTAATGCTCATACTTTACCTGCTGACAATTAAGGTCCCGAGCTCCAAACCCCACTATATCCTTCTTCATTCTCCTCCACCAATAGTGCTGCCTCAAGTCCTGATACATCTTCGTGGCACCCGAATGAATGGAATACCGCAAACTGTGGGCCTCCTTAAGAACCAACTCACGTAGCCCATCCACATTAGGCAAACAAATCCGACCCTGCATCCTCAATACCCCATCATCCCCAATAGTCACATATCTAGCATAACTGTGTTGTACCGTGTCTGTAAGGACAAGCAAATGTGGATCATCATACTGGCTCTCTCTGATGCGATTATATAAGGAATACCGAGAAACCACACAATCTAGAACCCGACTGGGATCCAAAATATCCAATCTTATAAATTGGTTGGCCAAGGCCTGAACATTAACCGCAAGCGGTCTCTCACCAATAGGAATGAATGCAAGGCTACCAATACTCACTACCTTCATACTCAAGGCATCGGCCACCATATTGGCCATCCCGGGATGATACAGAATAGTAATTTCATAGTCCTTTAGAAGCTCCAACCATCTCTGCTGCCTCAAATTTAGATCCTTCTGTTTGAACAAGTGCTGGAGGCTCCGATGATCTGCAAACACCTCGCACGACACACCATAGAGATAATGTCTCCAAATCATCAATGTATGAATGATGGAAGCTAACTCCAAATCATGAACAGGGTAGGAAGGATTGGGTTGAGTGATTAGGGAAGCTCATGGTACGTCCACCTAAAATAGGTTTTAAGTGATCGAGCGTACATTATAATTTGTGATAGCAAAAACTTGCGTTAGTGTGACCCTAAATAAAGAAGGTATTGTTCCGAATAAAGGGTGTGTTTGGTATAACGGAAAATATTTTCCGTGGAAAATGTTTTCCAAGAAAATATTTTCTTGGAAAACAAATAGTAATCTTATCCATTTTTCGGTGTTTGGTACACAAATTAAGGAAAATAACTTCTCAAGAGTATTCATAAATAATTTAGATACAATAAACATGAAACCATAAACTTTTGAACAAACAACCTTCCGAACCCACAAATTTCATAAACTTCTGAACCACTAAACTTTCATAACCGCGAACTTTCGAACCCGTAAACTTCCAAACACATAAACCTCTGAACTCATAACTTTGGAACTTGTAAAATTTCGAACCTGTAAACCGAAAGATGAATAACTAAAGCTAATGTATAAAAAAATATTTTTTTCCGGGGGGGACATAGGGTGGGTTTGCGGGGTGTGGGTGGGGGTGGTGGCGCAGAAAAATGAAAAAATATAAATTTGAAATTACAAAAAAAAAAGTAAAAAAGTTTTTTTTTTTTGCGGGGGGCAGGGGAGAGATGGGATAGCACGGTGGGTCGTGACGGAAAAAAACTAAAATTTGAAAAAAAAAAAACCACTTTGGAGAGAGGAGGTGGGGTGGGGTTGGGTGGGTGGGGGTGAGGTGGGGAAGGCTGAGANTTGATAAGGAAAATATTTTCCTCCAATTGGAGAAAAATGAGTTGATAAGGAAAATATTTTCCAAAACATTTAAGCCAACCAAACATGGAAAAATTGAAAAACATTTACCGAAAAATATTTTCCTTCATACCAAACACACCGAAAATGGTGTATTCAAAAAATGAAGCCTAACAAGTAATCATAAGCCGTGGGAACAGCATCTACGGCCGTTGCCCATTTCCGCTGCAACGTTCTCAATTAACAAAGGTAGAACAGAATAGTAATATTAATACCAACTGGGGATTGTAGTTACAAGGTATAGAACTAGACTAAGAAAATTGACACAGAAGAAGGTGAGAAGCCAGAAAGAAGGGGGATGGGAAGAATCAGACTCTCAACATAACAGATGCCTACTACAATACTCATTCTACTCCTTATTTATAGATACTGCTACTCCACTTTCATTTTGCTCCATGCCTCAAGCGTTTTCTCTCACCCGGGCTGCCAGATAAAATCTGTTAGCATTGTTGTAGGCCGTTTCACTCGCTTGCTGCACCTCACACTTTCTGTAACAACTTTTGCTGAGGTGGTCTTATTGCTGGTAGGATCAGTTGATTGTGCACTTTTATCAGCTGATTGTGCATTTTTATCTGACATGGCCATAACATTACCTCCCTCCCCAAACACATCCTTGTCCGCAAGGTTCACATCATTAGCTGTAGACTCAGTGTCAAGTAAGCGATAGGGAGTGACTTGTTATGCCAGACTGCCCACACATTTCTTAAGCATAGAAATGTGAAAAACAGGATGAATCTTGGCCTCCTCCGGTAATTCCAGCTTGTCTGCAACAAAGCCGACACGTTTTAACACTTTGAAAGGGCCAAAGTACTTTCGATCCAACTTATGCTGCTTGTGAAAACGAACAGAATGTGGTCGGTATATTTTAAGCTTGACATAAGCCCAATCCCCAATATCCAGTTATAGCTCATGGCATTTACAATAAGCAAACTTCTTCATCCTTCGCTAAGCACGAAGCAGATTCTCCTTAAGGACCCCCAAACTTCACTCCTACAAAGAAAATATTGTTCCACTAGCTCATGGGAACTGCCACTGAGAACATAGCGAGCAATAGTTGGAGGAACACGACCATCTAAAACTCGAAAGGGACTCGTGCCAGCCAAAGTTTGAAGGGGAGTATTGTACCAATATTCGGCCCAAGGAAGCATGTCGACCCAATCTTTAGGTAAGTCAGCCACATAGCAGCGCAGGTACTATTCGACACACTTGTTAAGGGCTTCGGACTGACCATCTGTTTGTGGATGACATGTCGTGCTCATGGCCAATGTGGCACCCTGAAGCCGATTTAACTCCTGCCAAAAAGAGTGCAAAAAGCGAGGATCTCGGTCCGTGACTATAGACTTCGGCGGCCCATGAAGCTTGACGATGTGAGCAACAAAAGCTTTGGCCACTGTGATAGCAGTGAAAGTAGCCGGCAATGGAATGAAATTCCCATACTTGGATAACCTATCGACAACTGTCATGATGGTTGTCTTACCACGCGAGGAAGGTAGGCAAGTAATAAAATCCATGGTAATCTCCTCAGAAACCTGATCCAGAATAGGCAATGGTTGTAGAAGTCCCGCTGGATGGTGGTGCAAATCCTTCATCTGCTGACAAATAGAGCAGGAAGCTACGAATACCTTAACATCATGGCGCATATTTTTTCCAATAAAAATTGGAAGACAACCGATGGAAGGTGCGGGTAACACCAGCATGGCCTCCAAGTGGGGATGAATGAAACTCATGTAATAGATGTAGGCAAAGAGATGGATCAGAAGGGAAAACCAGCCATCCTTTAAAGAAGCTGAAGATATAATCGTGATTATATGCTAGTTGAGAACGAATGCTCTGCTGGATGGCGAGCAACTCAGGATGCACTAAATTAACCTCGCGCAACTAATCAAATAATTGAAAAGATTGGCTAGAAATAGTCATGAGCGAGGCACAGGGCATGCGAGACAGAGCATTAGCAGCCAAATTGCTCTTTCCAGGTCGATACACAATGTCAAAGTCGTAACCAACCAACTTGCCCAACCATTTCTGCTGCTCTGGGGTTTGTATAACTTGGTTGGTTAAATTCTTAAGAGTTTGGTGGTCAGTAACAACGTTAAAACGCCGGCCAAGTAGATATTGCCGCCATTTGCTAACCCCTTGGGTTTTGGCAAACATCTCACGGACATAAGTAGATGCCTTCTGCATGCGGGTACATAGTTTTTGACTAAAGAAAGCCACTGGATGGCCGAGTTGTGAAAGGGCATCACCTACACCGATTCCGGAGGCATTCGAGAAGCGACAACACTGACGTGGAGCTAAGGCATAGCTTTGGCTCCTCAAAAGCCTTTTGAGCTTGAGGAGTCCATGAATATGCATCACTACGTAGCAGATCGGTTAAGGGGCCGGCAACTATGGCATAATTGCGAATAAACCGGTGATAATATCCGGCAAGGCCCAAAAAACTACAAACTTCCTTCACATTGCGGGGTGCTGGCCACTGTTGTATGGCAGAAATCTTTGTTGGATCAACTGACAACCCTTGTGGAGACAAGACATGTCCTAGATAGTCCACTCGCTCCTGACCAAATGTGCATTTAGCGAGTTTGGCAACCAATTGATGTTCCCGGAGAGTAGATAAAATAGACGTCAGATGCTCCAGGTGTTGGTCCCATGTTGGGCTCTAAACCAAGATGTCTTCGAAGAAAACCAAGACAAAGCGACGCAAAAATGTCCTAAATATTGAATTCATCGTTGCCTGAAACGTTGAAGGGCCACTTGACAATCCAAATGGCATCACAAGAAGCTCGGAGTGCCCCTCATGTATGCGAAAAGCCGTCTTTACAATGTCTTTAGGCCTTACCCAAATCTGGTGATATACAGATAATAAATCAAGTTTAGAAAAATATTGGGCACTATGGAGCTCATCAAAGAGTTCGTCAATGGTCGGGATAGGAAATCGGTCCCCAATGGTGATGGCATTGAGAGCGCGATAATCTACACCGCCAAGAGCCATCCTTCTTTCGAACCAAGAGAACTGGCGAGGAAAAGGGAGTGTGACTGGGGCGAATGAGCCCTTCCTCCAATATTTCATTAACTAACGTCTCCATAATCCGTTTTTGAAAATAGGGATACCTATATGGCTTCACATTGACCGGAGCTGCAGAAGGAGCTAAGTGAATAGCGTGGTCCTGTGGCCGGGCTGGTGGCAGGCCCTGGGGTTTGGTAAACACATCTTTGAAGGAATCCACCTGTAGACATGTGATTTTTGACCCTCCCCATGATTTTTCATATTTTAGCATGTAAATATTTAATGTAGGCCTAACATAGCTATTTCAACTATTTTTGACTTCTTTACTTTATTTTTGTCATAAAAATGGGAAATTACAAAAAAATATATATTAGCTTACATATCTTTCATAAATTTAAATAAAAAAATACAAAAATAGTACTTTATTTTTATCTCTACATAATCTTGAAAATACAAAAAAATATATAATAGTTTCATGTTAGCTTTTGCATTGTGTAGTATTTTTATCTTATTTTAAAGGGAGTCAATTAAGGTGTTGGATCACAATTTTAAGAGTATTAGAACCCAGTTCTTGGCCCAATTCGGATTAGTCCATTAAGCCTAGGGACCTTTCTAGACTCTTCTTTGGGATAAAAATAAATAAAAAGACCCTAAGGACTTAACACAAAAGACCTAGGGACTACTTGGCAAAATACACAAAATATAACCCTAATCCCTACCCCTATATAATAGTACCTACACCTAAAATAAAGAGACCCTATACAACAAAAAATAACACTGAAGAGAGGACCCGCCGCATCTGAACGAAAATATACAGAACCCCATCGATTTGATCTTCTCCTTTAGAGAAGAAGAGCCAAAATTCCATGGCTCCTTCCTAATCACAAACGACCAGCACCCCTAGAACTACTGCCATCAACCATCAACCCAAACCAGCTACCCCTGTTTTCTTCACGCACAACCATTCTCCAACTCAAAAATTCCAGCCGCTGAACAACACACACAGTCATGCACACTAATAGATTTGGAGCCATTTCTGAGTTCGATTCGTGTGGAGGTCGCCGTTGAAGGCAGCCTGTTGCGAATTCAACGAGGTTTTCGGTTCGAGATCTCGATTTTGCTGGCGGTTCCTGTTTGATTTTGTCGCTGTTGTTTTGTTTGAATTTGGAAGATAAGCATGGATTCTGATGGGGTTTGATCGAGGTTGTTTCTGGTTCGAGCCTCGTTGCTGGTTCGAATCCATTTATTGTTGTTCATCTCCATTTCTCATCGTTGGATGCTCGATTTCGTCTGAAATTTGAACTCGGAAGTTTGTATCTGTTGATTCTCAAAACCTTAAAGAATTTTTGGCTCAACAGGTTCAACTCAGCTCTTTCTCTTCCCATTGTTTCTGTTTGCTATGGATTGTGGGGTTTGTGTCTGTTTAGTCGACATTCTTTGTTAAGTTGCTTTTAATTGATTGTTTGGATCTTGAATCTTGTCATCTAAATTGGATGAATTCTGTTTGTGGATAGTTCTTGTTTGTGGTTGATATTATGTTAGAGTTGGATTCTATGAGTGAATCAGTAGAGTTTGGGTTTGGAATTAGCTGCTAGTTGCGATTTGCGCTCGAAAGAAATATTTGTCGATCTGTTCTTGTTATCTGATGTTCTCTCTGGCTGTTTGATGTGTTTGAATGTGAGTAATGAAAAAATATGAAACGTTTAGGCGAATAGCCTCATTCTGGGTTCGACTGATTTGCCTTCGATTTATTGAAACTGTATTTCATCCGTCTTGGTCAGTTTCAGAATATCAGATTTGGAGTAGTGTAATTGTGTTGGGACCTCTCAAATAGTTCTGGCAGTAGCTTTGTTTTAGTCCTCAAAATCAACTTGTAGTTAATAGTGCACATGGATTAACTTTAGTAGGAAGAAAAATATATTTCTGATTCTTGCTCATCTATAAAGTACTACATATTGATGCGAAAAATCTTGAGCTTTAATAATCGGGCTAATGATTTCGTGCGCTTAACAACACGGATTTCTCTTGGTCTCAATTTGCTGCTAATTTCCCCTAGTCGGTTTCAAAGTAATTTGATCACAAAGAGCGTCTAAATTCAATATCTCATGATGTGCTTGTTGGAATGATTATTTGATTTGTTTTGTGAACTAATCTGGTAAGCATTGGAATAAAGAGAGGTATATTGGGCTAAACTCTAAGAATGGATAGGTTGACAAAGAACTTGATGGGCATAGAACCTTTTATTAACTTTTTCTGTTGCGTGTGGCATGATTACGGGTTCCAATTAAGACAAACGTTTGCGTTCTCGCAACTTCGGTCAAGCTTTCCTTAATAATAAATTTGTTATTAGTATAGTCCTCTTTAATGAGGTGTAGTTCCTTAGACCGAGGTGTGCCGTGCCAAATAAAATCGCAATTGTGTGACCCTTGTTTTAATTAATCTTCGTCTTAATCCTTAGAATTCGAGGCGTGCCATTTAGCAAATTCCATGGCCCTCGCAAAGTGCAAACGCGTAGTTGCTTTAGGCACGTATTTTAATAATCTACTTTCTTAAACTCGGGTGCGCATTTATGTGACCCAAATCCAAATCCCTACAAAGTTAAAATATGTCAAAGACCTTGGGTGCATTTATGTGACGTGGTTTGAGACGTGTTTTAATAACGTTGCAATTCTCTTTAAAAATGAATTAAAGCGGTTAAAAAGTTAAAATTTGCACATAGGTTCATAATTGTTTAAAATCAGATAATTTAAGCCGAATATAACAGTTGAGCGACTGTGCTAGAACCACGGAACCCGGGAATGCCAAACACCTTCTCCCGGGTTAACAGAATTCCTTACTTGGATTTCTGGTTCGCGGACTGGTAAACAGAGTCATTCTTTTCCTCGATTCGGGATTCTAACCGGTGACTTGGGATACCATAAATCTCCCAAGTGGCGACTCTGAATATTTAATAATAATCCCGTTTCGATTGTCACTTCAAGTTGGAAATAACTCCCTTTATTATACCCTTTACGGGGTGTAGTAAGTTAGAAAAAGGAGGTGTGACAGCTCCTGGGGTTTGGTAAACACATCTTTGAAGGAATAACAAACAAAATAACGCCTGGGAAAACAAAAAGGAGGCACCATTTTTTTCATGTAAAGGGAAAGGCTGAAGATCTTCATCCTCCTTATGAAGATATAAGACCAACTCCAGCACCCAAACAGGTGTGACAGCTCTGGCGACTCTACTGGGGAACGAACCCAGAATCTCTGGTTCAGGGTTCAGAATTCGAGCTTAGATATATTGTTGTATTTGGCTTTGTTTATTATCGTATTTTATTACATGTTTGGGACTAATGTGCAAAATGTTGCTTTTTACCGCTTTTGATATTATCTGAACTGTATATATAAAACTGTTACGGAACCCTTCTCTTCTCATCTCCGGGGATGTGCTCGCTGGTCGAGACTCCCTATTCTATTAGTGTCAATACCTTAAAATAAGAAAGAGGCCGGACAAGTTACTAAGCCGGATGGCCTTTTGGTTCCCGGTACGTAGCCCCTTCCTCGACTCAAGTTGTCCGCTTGGGTACATAGTCTAGAACAAATACCCAGGTTTCGAACCTAGAATAACTCAGCCTCATGCCGGATCCCTAGTAGGAACGTTTGTGTGCATCATGTGCATTTGACTTAGGGGACTCAACACAGGGGTTGGGTCCGTCTAGGACAGGTGACCTGAAATGAAAATAGACCATCCTGATGCATCTTACGTACTGCTTGTGCATTTATTTGCTTTGGACTCACATGCTGACCGGCTTTTTGATATTGGGGATTGTTGAAAAGGAAAAGAAGGAGAGAGAAACAGCGGTATGAGGGCTAAAGAGAGATAATTACCTCTTTTGGAAAAACCAATGTCCAAATAGTGTCGAAACTCTGCCAAATTTTTGAGAAAAAGAAAGGAAAAAAAAAAGAGAGTCTTGTTTTCAAAATAGATTGTTTTATTTGCCAATGGAAAAAGAAAAAAAAAAGAGTCTTGTTTTCAAAAATAGTTTGTCTTATTTGCCAATGGAAAAAGGAAATAAAAAAGAAAGAAAGTCTTATTTTCAAAAATAGTTTGTTTTATTTACCAATGAAAAAGAAAAAAGAAGTCTTGTTTTCAAAAATAGTTTGTTTTGTTTGCCCGCACTATGCCAGTTTGATTCCCACAGGGTGTGGGATACGTAGGCAACCCCCATCGAGTCCAACTTCTTTTTGCGAAAATAGCCCAAAATGAACAAAATTTTATTTTTATTGTAAATAAGTAAGGTGATGCCGTTTTTGTCGAAAATAGCCGAATGTTCCCGAAAGGGACGCCGGAAGGCTGATTTTGCATAAACAGCCACCTTTGGTCTTTTTCCAATTTTTGGCCAGTTAGCGGGCAAAGCCTTAAAATCTTCTTCCTCGAGGTGCTGAAAGGCCGTATTGGCAAAGCCGAGTATTTTTATGAAAATTTTGAAAAAATAGTGATAACCTTTTGAGTCAAAATGAGTCTCGATTTTCCTCCTGTTAGTTTCCTTTTTGAGCTTGTTGGTTTTTGTGGTAAAAATTCGGTAGGATGAATTATTGTAATCAAAACATTTTATCTGAAAATCCCAAAATATTTTTGTTATTTATTTTTCATTTATGTCCCCAAGAACTACGCTTGGTCTGATTCATGCGGGGTCATGATACGTAGGCAATCTCCATAGGATTCGACCTTAACCAATAACAAAGAAAAAAGAAGAAGAGAAAAACAGAGAGGAAAAACAAGAGGGGAAAAACAAAGGGAGGAAAGCAAGAGTGAAAATGAAAGAAAAAGAGAGAAAATAAGAAACTGAGAGAAGAAAACAATGGCAAAACAAGAGGGAGGGAGGAGAGAACAAAAACAGAGAGAAAGCAAAGGCAAGAATAGAAAAAAAAAAAAAGAGCAGAAGTTGCCATGGAAATACGGAAAGCCGCGATGACGCAAGCAGCCAATCAAATGCATAATAGAAACGGTTAACTGCTTAGGTGCATTCATTCCCCAAAATGTGCGGTTACCAATCTGCTAAAGCCCTCACCGCTAACAAAGTTGTTGTTGATGTATTGAGTCCAAGCAGGTGGTTAGTTTGTGTGGCATTCTGGCAACTCACCCATACAACACCCGTTCCAAAAACAAAGTGCTCATGGCCAACCAGGGACTTGATGCGAGTGTCATCGATCCTTCAAGAGAGGGGGAAGAGTTGGATATTAATGTGATGAAAGAAGAGATGTATAAGCTAAAACAACAGATGGCCGAGATGTATCAAGCATGGGCAAAAAAGGCGCCCGATATCAACCAGAATCCATTGCCGCCCCATCATGAGACAAATATGATCGAGATAGTGCATAAGGGAGGGGAGCCTAAGAAGCCTTCACAGACCGTCATGATGATTCGGTCCAGTGAGGTCGGGCCGGTTGAAAAGTCAACAAATGGGAAATCAGTGATCAGGTTGGGCGGGACAGGCAATGAGCCATCTGCGGAGGTCAAGAAAGGGTCCTCAAGTGAGGTTGCAATGAAACAAGAAAGAGCAAAAGTGGTTGTGTCAGGAGTGTCGAACAAGCCTATCGTTATTGTGGAGGGTGCCCACACAGATCCCGTCATTGTCAAGCCAGGGGCAGTAAAGCATCCGGTCTCAGCAGTTCCAAAGCCTGTGGTTGTCTTTGATGAGGAGTTGATTTGAGAGGGTCCAAAGTTTATTTGATAAATTAAACACGGTGGAAATTGGGGGAGGCTCTGGTAACGAAGAGGTGCATTTTGTCAAGCCGAATGTGAAGGTCAACAATTGGGAAGCTACTCCTCTTCCTACTCGGAGGGAGTTTTGGTAGTGGGTTTTGATTTCCTTTTAGTTGTCTGGATTATTCTAGGGTTGTGATTCAGATTCTATGTTCCGTCCGTTTGGATGTGTTAAACCTTGCTATCTTTTGATTTCAATGAAATGCAATTTCCCTTTTTCATCATTCCTGATAGTTTATTTTTCTTTTCTTCCTTACACAGTTCTTTTAGGCTGGTTTCAATGACATGACATGCATGAGGAATCTTCGGCCCAGTTTTAAAAGCCAGGCTAATTCTGAAAAGTTGAAATCACATCCCTTCGAATTGCCGCTGAAGCCGAAATTGATGATGACGAATGGGTCAGAATCCGCTTGGAGCAATTAAGTTTGATCGACGAGAAAAGATTGGCAGCAGTATGTCATGGTCAATTGTATCAATAGAGAATGGCGAGAGCGTATAATAAGAAGGTGCGTCCATGAAAGATCGAAGTGGGTCAGCAAGTGTTGAGACGTATTCTTCCTCATCAGGCCGAAGCAAAAGAAAAGTTTGCCCCAGACTGGCAGGGACCATTTGTTGTAACCAGAGTGTTGTCCAATGGCGCATTATATTTGACGGATGTGGAAGGAAAATGTGTAGAAATGGCTATCAACTCTTATGCAGTCAAGAGATATTATGTATGATCTTCTTCGTTTTAATTGTATTTGTTTGTACTTGGCATGTTTTGAAGATTGGAATGATGAAGGCATTTTTTTCTGCTATCCAAACACTTTATCCTTTGTTACCCCCTTTGAGCCTCATTCATTTTCATTCATACCCCTCTTTCGGAATCAGTAGCAAAGATCAGAAACACAAGCATGAAAGATAAGTCAAGGAAAAAGAGAAAAGAAAAGAATGAAAAGAGAGAGAAGGCCAAAGGAAGAAGAAAAGAAAGAAAAAAGGAAGAGAAAAGAGAAGAAAAAGAAAAGAAAAGAAAAGAAAAAAAACAAACAACAAAAAAGAAAGGAAGAGAGAAAAGAAAAGAAGAGAAAGTGGAAGAAAAAGAAAGAGAAAATCACAGCAACAAAGTAATTTCTATGACCTGAACTACGTTTGACTTGATCCCGAAAGGGTACGTAGGCAGCCTCTCTCTGAGGTTCAGTCACACCGAAATAAAAGTCCAAAAGTTCCCAAGGAAGAAACTGGGGCAGAAGTTGTGGTTGTGCAAGAGGTTTGATTCCGAAAGTTGTAATTGTGAACCCATATCGAACTGTTTTGAGCCTTTGATACCCTTTCTTTCTAACCCTATCCAAAATCCCATATTACGGTCCAAAGAAAGACCTTCCGATCAGTCTTCAAGAAATGCCAAGTCAAGCGGGTAAAGTTAATTCATGTCAGGGGCAACACTCTGGTTCAAGCAGAAAAATAAAAAATGAGAGTGTCTTATTGGTTAAAACCCTCACGGGCACCATAAGGCGAAGTGAGTTGAGAGAAATTAAAAATGAGAGAGTCTTATTGGTGAAAACCCTTGCAGGCACCTTAAGGCGAAAGTGAGTCTTCAGATGGACAAATGAGATAGGTCTGTGGGTGAAAGCCATTTAGGACACTGCAGGATGAACAAGGTTAGGGTCTATTTGAGGGAAACCAGGTTATGGAATTCTGGGGCAACAAAGCGTGGCAGTTGAAGGTTAATTGGTTGGACAGATTGGGCCGATTAGTCCAAAATGCATGGCATGATCAATGGTACCAGCTGTTCCACTCAGATAAGTCTCTTTTCTTTTCCTTCCTTTTTATAAATCGTCCAGTTTTGAATTCTCTTTATCCTTAACTCTCAAGGTCATTGCATTTCATTCTTTTTGAGGTTTGCTCTTTAAGATGTTTCAATGTCAGTCTTGTTCGAAACAAAGAAGAAAGGATGTCAAGGATCACTACCAGTTTCCCAATTGCAAAGCACAGTAGGGCCAGAACATACCAAAGATGACATGAATGCAAAGTAAGATACAAAGGGTCACCGGAAGATTCGTCGGTGGTTTGATTGGGTAGTCTTATGGGTGATGCAAAGTTTCAGATAAAAGGGGGTCAGAGAGGTAGAAGCAACAGTCTGGGTATGAAACACTCAGGTCGTCGAAGGTCGTGGGGGGGTTGAAAGTCAGTCAGAAAGGCAAACGGTTCAGGGTCAGTTCAAGAAGCAAGGCAAGGCAAAAACACAGCAGCGGAGGCGCATCCAGCAAGAATGCCATCAACTAACCACCATTTTTAAACTGACAAGATTTTTCTTTGATTGAAACAGAGGCAGAAAGTTTTTTCGTTGGTTTCGGAGAAACCCTCCTTAAGGGATAAAGCAAGCACCAAAACAGGTTTGACCATGAACTCTCAGGACCCTCCTGAAAAATGGGACTTAGTTGAAATCTCAAAACAATCATGAGTAGCATAATTTAGCATAAATGTACCCCAAAGGAATATAAGTTGGTTTCCACGTTTGCATGCTTAAGAGAGGATTCAATTAGAAGTTTTCAGGACCCTCCTGGATAATGGGACGTAGTTTTAAGGTCTGTTTAGATAGCAAGATATAATGGAAGTCGTACTTTTAGTAGAAATGACTTAGGTTAAAACTGTTTTTTTTAGAAGTTGTCAGGACCCTCCTGGATAATGGGGAGTAGTTTAAGACCTTTTGATAACAAATGTAGTGGGAGTAATACCTTTAGAAGATGTAACTTAGGTTCGTAGTTGTTAGGAGTTGTCAGGACCTCCCTGGATAATAGGACCTAGCTTTCAAATTCTTAGTAATGTTTGGTAATACGATTAGGTTCTACACTCACATCTGTACCCAGCCACCAAACTGGGGCAGAAAATTGTTCTTTGTCTTGTCTATTTTTGTTGAAATCAGGCGCCCACCTGGAGAACAAGGGAATACATTTCAAGTTCAGCAATCAGGCGCCCACCTGGAGAACAAGGGAATACATTTCAAATTTCAGCAATCAGGCGCCCACCTGGAGAACAAGGGAATACATTTTAAGTTCAGCAGTCAGGCGCCCACCTGGAGAACAAGGGAAGTACAATTCAAATTTTAGCTTTCAAATTTTGAGTAATATTTGGTAACATGATGCGCCCAGCCACCAAACTGGGGCAGAAAATATTCTTTGTTTTGTTGAAGTCAGGCACCCACCTGGAGAACAAGGGAATACATTTCAAGATTCAGCAATCAGGCGCCCACCTGGAGAACAAGGGAATACATTTCAAGATTCAGCAATCAGGCGCCCACCTGGAGAACAAGGGAATACATTTCAAGATTCAGCAATCAGGCGCCCACCTGGAGAACAAGGCAATACATTTCAAGATTCAGCAATCAGGCGCCCACCTGGAGAACAAGGGAATACATTTTAAGTTCAGCAGTCAGGCGCCCACCTGGAGAACAAGGGAAGTACAATTCAAATTTTAGCTTTCAAATTTTAGTAATATTTGGTAACATGATGCGCCCAGCCACCAAACTGGGGCAGAAAGTTTTCGTTGCTTTGTTGAAGTCAGGCGCGTACCTGGAGAACAAGGTAATAGATTTCAAGTGTCAGCAATCAGGCGCCCACCTGGAGAACAAGGGAATACATTTCAAGATTCAGCAATCAGGCGCCCACCTAGAGAACAAGGGAATACATTTCAAGTTTCAGCAATCAGGCGCCCACCTGGAGAACAAGGGAATACATTTCAAGATTCAGCAATCAGGCGCCCACCTGGAGAACAAGGGAATACATTTGGCAATCAGGCGCCCACCTGGAGAACAAGGGAATACATTTCAAGTTTCAGCAATCAGGCGCCCACCTGGAGAACAAGGGAATACATTTCAAATTTCAGCAATCAGGAGCCCACCTGGAGAACAAGGGAATACATTTCAAGTTCAGCAATCAGGCGCCCACCTGGAGAACAAGGGAAGTACAATTCAGGATTTTAGCTTTCAATTTCTAGTAATATTCGGTAACACGATGCGCCCAGTCACCAAACTGGGGCAGAAAATTCTTATTTGTTTGTCTATTTTTGTTGAAATCAGGAGCCCGCCTGGAGAACAGAGGCATTTATTTCAAGTTTTAGCAATCAGGAGCCCGCTTGGAGAACAAAGGCATTTATTTCAAGTTTTAGCAATCAGGAGCCCGCCTGGAGAACAGGGGCATTTATTTCAAGTTGTAGCAATCAGGAGCCCGCCTCGAGAACAGAGGCATTTATTTCAAGTTTTAGCAATCAGGAGCCCGCCTGGAGAACAGAGGCATATATTTCAAGTTTCAGCAGTCAGGAGCCCGCCTGAAGAACAGAGGCATATATTTCAAGTTTTAGCAATCAGGAGCCCGCCTGGAGAACAGAGGCATATATTTCAAGTTTCAGCAGTCAGGAGCCCGCCTGGAGAACAGAGGCATATATTTCAAGTTTCAGCAGTCAGGAGCCCGCCTGAAGAACAGAGGAATACATTCAAGATCAGCAGTCAAGCATCACTAGGAGAAAGGGCAAAACATCTCAGATCACAATTCAAGTCAACAACAAAGGAGGCTTGCGGAAAGAATGCGAGTCAACAGTCCGAGACGACCAGCGGAAGTTGGTCACAATCCAAAATAATAAAAGAAGAGGAGAAACAAAAAGAAGGCAAAAGTGAATCCAAATGCAGAAGTAGAGAAAGATATGAATTGCTTAAGACATGATTGGAGTCACAAGCCTGGTGTGGTGTCCGGGTTTGGTCCGAAAAGCTGAGGAATAATGAATTAGCACCTGCAACTAGCAAGCATCAAGGTTCAGATCCAAAGTCTCCATGAAGAACCATTCAAGACTCAAGATCAAGCTTCAGAAGACTTATAGATAGGAATCTTGTAACTCGTAGTTGACAGGCTTAGCTAGACTTTTTCATTTCTTTTGATTTTGATGTAATAGCAGGACCACGGACCGGAACCTCGGCGGAACGGCACCTCAACTGGCTCTCCACCTCGGCATACTCCATCATCTCACTCACTTCTGAACTACACGTGGCCTGATTCCTTTATAGCCAAGGATATGTAGGAAGCTTAGATACCAGGGCTCGGTCACATTCCCCTTTTCTCAGTTTTAGTCTCCCCAAAATAAGGGTCGGGTCAAAAAACCTGTCTAGTCGTTCTTTGTCTGAAAACTCTTCGCGTTTCCAATCAAAGAGGGGCAGCTGTAGACATGTGATTTTTGACCCTCCTCAAGATTTTTCATATTTTAGCATGTAAATATTTAATGTAGGCCTAACATAGCTATTTCAACTATTTTTGACTTCTTTACTTTATTTTTGTCATAAAAATGGAAAATTACAAAAAAATATACATTAGCTTACGTATCTTTCATAAATTTAAATAAAAAAAATACAAAAATAGTACTTTATTTTTATCTCTACATAATCTTGAAAATACAAAAAAATATATAATAGTTTCATGTTAGCTTTTGCATTGTGTAGTATTTTTATCTTATTTTAAAGGGAATCAATTAAGGTGTTGGATCACAATTTTAAGAGTATTAGAACCCAGTTCTTGGCCCAATTCAGATTAGTCCATTAAGCCTAGGGACCTTTCTAGACTCTTCTTTGGGATAAAAATAAATAAAAAGACCCTAAGGACTTAACACAAAAGACCTAGGGACTAATTGGCAAAATACACAAAATATAACCCTAATCCTTACCCCTATATAATAGTACCTACACCTAAAATAAAGAGACCATATACAACAAAATAACGCCTGGTAAAACAAAAAGGAGGCACCATTTTTTTAATGTAAAGGGAAAGGCTGAAGATCTTCATCCTCCTTATGAAGACATAAGACCAACTCCAGCACCCAAACAGGTGTGACACCACCAACACGGACAGTGCTGGAGGGGGTGCCGAAGGGCAAGCTGGAGTAGAATCAACCAGCTCCAGATGATAGAAAGAAGAGATAGCATCAGTGGCACATAAACGTTGCAAACTCTGCAATTGCATAAAATAGAGATCTAATGGTGGATTCCCCTTCCAACGAATGTATTTTCCGCCCAACCCAAACTCCAACAAACGTTGGCCATAATCAGTTACCACCGGTCCTAAGGTAGCGAGCCAAGAAACACCGAGTACCAAATCCGCGTCGTGCATCGGCAAGACAAAGAAATCCAAGGTCAATAGAGTCCCCTGAATCTCCAAGGGCACATTGCGAAGAAGATGTGCCCACCACGACCGGGAACGGCGAAATTGGCTCCATGTAGAGATGAAGAAAGGTATCCACGCGAGTCTGAATAAAGTTATGATTGCTACCGCCATCCACGAGAACTTGCACTGATGGGCCATTAACTTGGCCGGTGAAACAGATTGTCGAAGCTGTGTAACCACCGGCTAAAGCATTATAAGAAATGGCTGAATGCTGTAAAACCTCCAAATTTTGAAGATCCTCTTCACCAATTCATTAGATGGTGAATTGGGATACAGACACTCGCTGTCGTCGTTCTCCAGCAACAAGAGCTTAGGGGAAGCTTTGCATTTACGGCCCACCGAGTATTTTTCATCGCAGTGATAGCACAAACCTTTCTCACGACGTTGTTAGATCTCCGATGTCGTCAGTCATTTGAATAGAAGCCGATTAGGAGTATGAGAAGTAGACGGGTTCAAATTGGGCGTGGGAAGCAACAGAGGGGATCTAACCAGGGCCGGTTTGGGTGGCCCGCCCCGCTCCAATAGAATACGCATCTTATGGGTATTGGCCAACTCAAGGGCCTCCACCATCGTTTTGAGCTTATGGGCCAAAACAGCAGTTTGGATATCCGCTCGTATGCCCGAAGCAAACATATGAACCAACCAAGAATAAGGAACATCAGTAGTCTCAGTAGCAATAGCCTCAAAACGGGCTTGAAATTCTGCGACGGTGGAGGTTTGCCGAAGCTTTGATAGACGACCTTCCGGCGGAAGTAAGTTGCGCACTCAAAGGCAACTTGTCACTTTCAAGTCAAAACTAGGCCAATCACTCAACTGTTTGTTTCGAAACAACCATCGATACCACTCTCGAGCCTCACCATCTAAATAGAATGATGCGAGGGAGAGCTTATGATCTTCAGCAATATAATAGAAATCAAAATACCTTTCTGCCGCAAAGACCCAGCTCTCAGGGTTATCACCATGGAAACGAGGCATCTCAACGGATGCTAGCTTATGCCGCATCGGGGGAATGGGAGGAGCACCAGTCGGAGCCGCTGCAGTTGAATTTGCCACCTGAGCCATTAAATCCATGAGCAACTCCTGCTGCCCAGCAAAGGCCGTCGTGAGATCCGCGATAGATGCCGCGAGATCAGCAATTTCCTTAGACTTGACCATCAAGGAAGATGAGGTAGTATCAGTAGGACCCGAGAACCCAGTCATGGAGCTCGAATTAGTGAAAGCACCAATGCAACGTTCTCAATTAACAAAGGGAGAACAGAATAGTGATATTAATACCAACTGGGATTGTAGTTACAATGTATAGAACTAGACTAAGAAAATTGACATAGAAGGAGGTGAGAAGCCACAAAGAAGGGGGATGGGAAGAATCATACTCTCAACATAACAGATGCCTACTACAATACTCATTCTACTCCTTGTTCATAGATACTGCTACTTCACTTTCATTTTGCTCCATGCGTCAAGCGTTTTCTCTCACCTGGGCTGCCAGATAAAATCTGTTATCATTGTTGAGGCCGTTTCACTCGCTTGCTGCGCCTCATGCTTTCTTTAACAACTTTTGCGGAGGTGGTCTTATTGCTGGCAAGATCAGCTGATTGTGCACTTTTATCTGATGTGGCCATAACATCCGCCCTATCTTCATCTTAGGATTATGGAATCTGTAAGCTATAAATTTGATATAAGTTAACAAGAAAGCTTATAATTAGGAAGGAAAAAGAAAAATATTTTAGGAAGAAAGCGTTTTGCAGCTTGAGTTTTTGGGGAGTCGTAGGAGGGGAAAACTTTACTCCAGCCAACAGATGTATCAAGTTAAATTAATTAATTTTATAAGTTAAAATAGTTTAAAAACATGTCATAATGTTCCTTTTTTTCTTTCTTATAGTGAATAATGACACAACTCAAAACCCACTATAGGCCGTGATGGCGCCCGGCGTCGCATTTAGGCAAGCCAACGGCGAACCATCTCAACAATTATTCATTTTATTACTTTTGAAATCTTAAGTTTTACTAAATAAAGAATTTAATGCTTTTAAAATCATGGATACATAGAATATTAGTAAGATGTAAAATGAAAAGGTGTCAATATTAGTGCAAAATCATTAACATCTACTAGAATATCCAAAAATCCGGTGCCACAAGTGCATGAGCAACTACTAGGAACTACCATAATAGTAATACAACATCTGTCTGGAACGTAAAATAGACAGGATAATATAAATTAATATGATAGAGACTCCTTGTGTTGCGGATCGTATCATGGAATGAAGATTACCTTAAAGTCCCCTCAATAGTGGCGCCCTTGCGCCCAAATGACCATCAGAGATATACCTGCACAATAAGTGCAGAAGTGTAGCATGAGTACGTACATCAACGCGTACCCAGTAAGTATCTAGTCGAATCCCGGAGAAGTAGTGACGAGGGGTCGACATCGACACTTACTAGAGGTCCAATAAATCAATATAATAAATTACAAACATATATGAAACACAAAAACAATAATGAGGTAAGAACTGTACTTAACATAATCCCCCAACCTGATGACAACATAAATTTCTCAAATCCCATGTACTATCTCAACAAATAGAAGAATCAAAGGCTACCTCAAACGGGTAAAGGATAACAAGCGTTGTCTCAACAAAAAAAAAGGCATCTCAAGTAACTACCAGATCCCAATCAAAGAGGAATCTCATGAATATTCAGACTCCTAACGGTATTACGCACGAATTATGCCGATGTCATATGGCACGATCCACAATAGTGTGTACACTGCCGAGAGTCGACTGATGCGCAAACCATAGATCCATCTCAATATACTGTCGAGGCCTTCGGCCCGATCCACAGGAAAGGAAGAAACCTTCGAAGACAAACATTACCCATGGCTCCACGAACTCAAATATATAATTTATTCCTAATTTCATGTTCAAATTCGTGGTAAAAATCCAAGATTTACATTTCTGGACTTTCTCCCAAAATCCCACAATTTCTACAAATTCCATGTTTAAATCCATATATAATCCTTGTTTATAACTTACAACAAGTAGGAATAACTTACCTTATGATATATGGCAAAAATGGTCTTCAAGAATCACCTCAAATCGCCCTACATGTGCTCCAAGAACTTAAAGTGAAGAAATAAACTCAAAACCCCGAAATTGGATGTTTAATACACCTGCCTGGCCTCCTTCTTCGCGATCCCGGCCAAAATCCCTCGATCGCGATGAACAAATTTGTGTTTTCTTCACAGACACCCTTCGATATAATGGTAATATTTTTTTGTACAAAATTCTAAATGACAAGCGGTTTAATTTTCTGACAACTAGATTCAAAGGGATAGAAATTTTGTTTTTGGACCATCCCCAAATTCCTTATAGATTACAAGACATAAGCTCCCGAAATCAGACCACTGACAGTAGAATTTCCTTCTATGCGTTCGCGACCCTTCCTTCTGTAATTGCGATTCAGAAGGCACGAAAGTCACTTCGCTCTTTGTGATCGTGGCCCAAACCTCATCGATCGCATTTCATACCCCTCACACCAGTTATCAGCAGTTCAAAAAGACCTAAAAGTGGTTCGAAACCACCCTAAAACTCACCCGAGGTCCGAGGAACCCCGTCCAATAATTCTAACAAGTTTATATACCCTATATAAACTTGTTCAAAGGTTCGGAACACGAATTGCAACATCAAAGTCAAGAATTAAAGATCAAACTCAATTTCTTAAACTCTCTTAACTTTCAAACCTTCATACTTCGCCGAACGCGTCCAAATCCCACTTAGACATTCCGGAATGACAGCCAAATTTTACGTACAAGTCACAAATCAGAACACGAACCTATTCCAAAGCTCAAAATCCCAAACAGACATCAATAACACCAAATTCCACTTCAAATTAAATTTAAGAAATTCTAAAACTTTTAAAATGCCAACTTTCCACAAAAAGCGCTGAAACGCTCTCGAACCACCCGATACTCAACCCGAACATGCGCCCATGTCCGAAAGCATCATACGAACCTGTTGGAACCTTCAAATCTCGATTCCGAGGTCGTTTACACAAAAGTCAAACTTTGGTCAATTCTTCCAGCTTAAAGCTTCCGAATTGAGTGTTATCCTTCCAAATCAACCCCGAATTTCCCGAATTTCAAATCCGACTACACGTGCAAGTCATAATAAATGAAATGAAGCTACTCAAGGTCTCAAAACGCTGAACGACATGCTAAAGCTCAAAACGACCGGTTGGGTCGTTACATTCTGCCCCACTTATTCGTCCTCGAACGTGTCAAGAACCATTCCTGAGTTGCCAAAATCATTGTCTAACACCTCGTGTGCCTACCCGTGCCACCACAACCCATGTGAGTAAATTAGCTCAAGCCAGACTGAAGATTCTTCTTGCTACCTTAACCCACAAGCCTTAGAACCAAATTCTAACATCCGGAATTCTCTACCATATCTGTTTCTAACATACGAACACCGTATCAATCTCAACCCACTGTACCAAAACATGATCATGCACCCATGCTAAAATCACAAAGCACTACACAATTCGTATGCCCAAAATAACATCCTCCAACTACAATAGCTGCAAAATTCATAAACCAGATACTTGTAGTATACCTCAGAACACATATAAACCCGATTTCAACCCTCACAATACTTCAACTATGAAAGAGATGTGTAGGAACTCATAATCACCCCTCAAATGAATAACTCATGGAGTCTCTCCACTTGATAAGAACCATTGCCTCATTTTGAACTAATCAGTGATATTTTTCTTCTAATATACATTATGTAATTCCGATTGCACTGATTTCAATTCTAACAACCTCGTCTCACCCAATACAAGCTGCTCAGGCAGTAAGCCACCTCAAACACCATGTCGTATAACAAGCCACAACTAAAATATGGCAAAAAGGAAAATAAGACCCGAATCCAAGACTGTGCGGCCTGCGTAACTAATAATAAAACCAAACAGATGCTACGAACCTAACTCACAGATAAGAAACAAAACACACAAAGTAAGTATAATGATTCGTACTCAACATCTCATTGTTACGGCGTGCAACTCAATCTACACATCATAACCGTGGCGGCGTGCCAACCGATCCACACAGAACAATTAATAAGGAAATACCGACCGAGCCAAAATTCTCATACCCACAAAATGCCCGAGTATCGATCACCAGCATGTCATGTGCATAAACACAACCCTGGGGAGAATGATAGCACCATGCACTACACAATGCCAAGCGCGACTAAGGTGCAATAACAACCAGCATCTCGAGAGCCATATCGCTCATATAATACCACAACTACACATGGTCACAACACATGTGTGATTAATCAAGTCGTATCACAACCCGCATGGCATAAAAGACTAACACATGAAATAGACGGCAACAGGAACAACATCCACTACGCCCGAAGACTCATCCATAAACAATGCAATGCTGAATAAACATATCTGATATGGTGTAGAATATACACTCACATTAGGCCTACCAACGGACCTCAAGCCGATTTTGATCATCCCATAAGGGGCCAATAACCTTCCAAAGATCCACAATGACCCTATTCGTGACACATACAATCAACCATCAAATTCGGAACAGACTTTCATAGTCTGCAACCGAGAAATAGAGCATCTCTCTGACATAAACTCTCCCATCAGCGACAGTACTAGAATCTCCATTCCTGATTTCAATCTCTGCCCCTTAAATGACTGAGACACACATTCATACGATCATTTCGTGGGAGACACTCCCACGACCTTCCGCACTAGGTAGCAAAGTCTGCATATCCATGCCAGTAACTGTACTATTTTGTAATGCCAATTAAGAATCCACAAATCAACACACAATGCCTCTTCCACGGAACACCATTCTCAGGAGACTCAAAAATAATGCTAGCTTACTCTGAACATCTGAAATCTTTCCCTCACTCTTCCAAGCTCGTGACATTCCTGTCAAAACTGGATCGCATTTGATCCTGAAATTGCAATTCCATACCGCTCACTACACCTATCATGCTATTGCGCGAGAGTACATGAATTTCATCATAACCCCTGAACTACCAGTAGAATAAACACTTCATCAGGCAGAAATATTTCAGTTAGCCCATTTCAGAAGAACAATTGCAACACACAGGCAAATTCCCAAACAGTAAAAAATGCAACCTCAAGTTGTGATCTAAACCGCCAAAACTCTTCCAGGATCCATTTACACATAACAAAGCCATTAGAATCAAATACCTCCAAATTGATCAAATTACGGTGGATGTCAAGCCCGCAATTACATCCACGAATCACCTATATAGCCTTATGATGTTCTAACCGTTAATACCACACAAGAGGGGGGGAGTGATTTGTGTGGTACCCAATTTTTGCTCTAGAAGAACCTGGTTCTTCTAGGTGTACTAACTACTGCTGTTTGCGGAATAATAATTACAGAAATAAAGAACACAGAGATTTTTACGTGGAAAACACCTGGCTCAAAAGGTGAAAAAACCACGACCTACTACTCAGTAGGATTTTCCCAAACTTCCACTAAAATCACTGAGCCAAAACAGCATTTACAAAACTTTTGTAAACCTAAGGATTAAACTCTAATCCCAGTGTGGCACACAGCCTCAACTGCTGCGACACTTTCAAGTTAACTCTAACTTGAATACTCAATATACCTATTACAATTGCTTCTAGATAAAGCTGAAAGGTACAATATAAAAACGCCTACTACAATTGAAATAGAAATAAAGAAAGACACATAAAACTCTTTATGGAGCTGGTTCTTCAATCTGGTTCATGTAGCTTCAGGTTTGCACGCTTGAATCACACACGAACTGCTTGCAAAAAGCCTTGCTATTTCGCTCCCAATTCACGTTTAACTTATGCGTTTTTGTGCAACACTTTAATGTGAAAACAACCTGCAATTTATAGAGTTAGTAGATAAAGAAATAACTAGAGTTCTGATGCAACTCTTCCTTGGTGGAAGAGTTCTAGTTGATTTCAACTTCTAACTCCTTCCCTATTTTGAATTGTGTTCTGTTTGATTAAGGACTCCTTCTCCTTATCAATTATGCAACCTTTTCGATCAGGAGATATTAAATACACCAAGTTAAGCTTATCTCCTTCACGTGCAACCCACATGCTTGAATCTGCTCGTTTTTGTGCACCTAAGGGATGGACCATTGGATGGACCTGGTTCATGTCTGAGTTCCTTTGTCAGTCTTCAAAACTAACCTTTACTTGGGCCAACAAATTCCCCCTTTTTGATGATGACAAACACTGTGCTTTTCATACACTTAGGCCCTGCCAGAACTCAGCTCAAACATCAACCCAATGTTAGAAACATTTTTCCTTTATATCACTTATCATCAAGGACCAGGTACATTAGGTTATAAACATCACTATTCAAAGTGTAAACATCACTTGTTTAAAGCACAACCTTTTTTCCCCCTTTTGGCATCATCGAAAAGTTGCATAAAAAATATGAGATAACTAGATTTTAAAGCTTACTCATGGCCACTGGAGCTACTTCAAATGCAATCATGGATTAATCATCATAGATCAAGCTATGAATTTTAACCATCAAAGAAATATGAACAAACAGTTAGAGCAAAAACAGTGAATTTCAGTGATGATTGATAAGATTCTACCACAAAGCATAAGAAGAAATAAAAATACTGAAAACATGAGCAAAAGAAACAAAATCCCGAATTGGGTCACTGGTTGATCTACACTAGGTTAGGATTTAAGGCTTGGAAGAGGTAGGGGCTGGGTTATTTGCTTGGATAAGTTTCAGCATGTCTTGAAGAATTCCATCATTCTTCTCCTTTTCCCTTGCAAGTTCAGTTCTGAGAACATCTCTCTCAGATTCTACCTCAACCAATCGTGTCTTCAGCCTTGCTATCTCAACATCCTTTGCCTCACTCTCCTGTAATAGAGCTCTGACCTTGCTATTGATAGGTGTCTTTTTAGATGAACCAGGTTCATTAGGAATGACATTGACTTTATAATCGCAAGCAAGCAGAGTATTAACCCCACTTCTTCATAGGTACCTTGAAATGTGCAAGCACAGTTGTGAGAATGAAACCATAGGGAGTGGCATGAGTTTTGGTGCCATTGATAACCTTATCAGTAGGTCCAAGAGGGTTTCCTGTTCAGATGGAACAGGTTCATCTATATTTCTCAAGTTGAACCTACCCCTCAGCAGCTTCCCACTTCCCCCTGTTTTGCTCACAATCTCTTCTATTTTAGTAAATTCCTCTCCCCAAACAACCATTGCACCAGTTTCTTTTGTTCGACCAACAGGAGTGGGTGAAGAATTAACCACTCTTGTCCCCTTTCCCCTCACAGTACTCCTAGCGCCCTTGCTCTCCTTTTTTTTCATTTTTACCACCAACTTCTCCAAATTACTGTAGTCTCAACACCTGCTATACATCCTACAATCTATTCTCCAAATTTGCAGCAACTTTAGAAATTGTCTCAGGAGAAACTTTNGATGTGGGACAAGCTATTAGCAGACCAGATGCCATTAGACTTGTTATTTGAGGATCCAGCCCCTTCTAGCAGCAGCACCAGTGCCACAGCCACAGCACGAGCAGGCACCCAGGCAGCCTAAGAAGAAGAGGAAGCTCCCCGGCACAGAGGATGCAGTTATTGAGGTGGCAGTCCCACAGGAGGCCTCCTCTAGTTTGCCTCAGGATGTACCTAACATCCAGCCGGTCCAGCAGCAGGCCCCAGTCCCAGCAGTTGAGCCATAGGAGGCCGGGAGCCAGGCTGAGGCCCCCGCACATACGGAGGACTTGGGGACCACTGATGATCCCAAGCAGACATACCAGGCTTAGGGAGCCCCTATATCCTTTGCTATGCCTTTTTTGATGCTTATTTGGTAGTTGGAATTGGGGACAATGCCAGCTTTTATTCGTGGGGGTGCGCCCTACTTTTTTGTTGATTATCTAGATGACTGTATATATTTGACTCAGTTTTTGTTCCTTTTGGTTGATTTTCTATTTGGTATGTATATAACATTACATTCAGTACTTTTTATCTTCTATTTTGGTCTGTATATAGAGTTAAGTTACATTTTAACCACTCTTGTACCCTTTCCCCTCACAGTACTCCTAGCACCCTTGCTCTATTTTTCTTTTCCCTTTTTATTTTTACCACCAAGTTCTCCAGATTCTTTAGTCTCAACACCTGCTATAGATCTACCAGTACAAATCTATTCTCTAAATTTGTAACCACTTCAAAAATTGTCTCAGGAGTAACTTTAGAATCAGAAGATACCTGTTCAGTTTCGGAATACCTACTTTCTTCCCCCTTAGTAGCAGACCTTAAATGAATCTTCAGATTTCTGGGATTCTTCTTCCCTACCTACTTTCAATTGCTTGTTTATTTTCTTGAGTTGCTCTCCTTTAGCGACTATCTTACGAGCCATCATCTTTTCTTAGAGATTGGTGTTGTAGAAGGTGTGGAATTGGTTTCCTGTGGTGGTGATGAAGGATTTTCAAAAGTGTTCGACATATCTGGGCTAGGGTATGGAAGAGAAGAGAATTAGATTGTGTTTGGAAGATGAAAGAAGAATGAGAGTTTTTAACCGCTTGAGAGAGATGAAGTAAGGAAATACACTAAAGCTGATCAATATACAAAGGAATAATTGATGGGGTAACTTCAGCTTTTCAGACTCTTAGAAGTTTTAATCAAACTGAAATTCAGCTTTGAAGAGACATTGGAGTGTATCCCTAGAATCCAGGTACTTCCATTCGGTTGGGACTCTTTTGAATGGGACTGGTTCACTTGTAACGGATAAGTCCAAAAGGAGTTTGGTATTTGGTAGGACTCTACTCATGATCCAAATATAGTTATTTCAAATTATGCAGAGTGTAGAAAACATACCGTGTTATCTTGATGAACCGGGTTCTTCACTGAAAATTCTCTTGTGTAAGTCTAAATTTGCCAAAATAGAGAAAATATCATTAGATATTAATGAGTCATTTTAGCACATGGCACAAGAGTATACAATGGAAAGTATGAGACTGAGCAAGATTTAATCTAATTATACACAATTTACAGACTTTCTAACCAATTTTTGTTTTTCAATCTTTTTTTTTCGTTTAACCTTGAACTGGTCCTTTTAGGTGATCTTAATCATCCCTAATTCCAACCTGTTCCTCTCAAAGTGATCTCTACTTAAGGCTATTGTGAAGATGTCAGCAATAGCACAAAACTCCACAGTGATCAAGCTTTTCTCATAGTTGTCCCTCAAAAATGGCGTCTAACACTATGTGCTTAGTTCTCTTATGATGAACTGGTTTCTTTGTCATACTAATAGCACTAGTGTTATCACAAAAAATATAGGGATGCAACCAACATCAATTCCAAAGTTCAGTAATGGTTGTTTGATCCACAACAATTGAGCACAACATGAAGCAACAACAACATACTCAGCTTCAGCAGTAGATAAGGCCATTGAATTTTGCTTTTTGGTAGACTATGACACAAGACATGACCCAAGGAAGTGTGCCATACCTGGGTTGCTCTTCCTATCAACTAGAAAACCTGAAATCGAGCACAAAGACCTACACTGCACACAATGTCAGGTCTGCTAGTAGTGAGATATAAAAGAGAACCAATCATTCCCCTATACAACTTCTGATCAACAGATGAACCAGGTTCATCTATATCCAATTTCGTGGATGTTGCAATAGGAGTGTCAATTTTTTTGGATGTTCCTTCCTGGTTTTGTTACTGAGGAATAGGTTCATGGACAGGTTCCCTCAAGGTTAGAGGATCAGTTCCTCTCTAGTCAGTTCCCCCTGTCATGTTGCCCTGGGTAGAAGAACCTGTTCCTTCTTCTGGTGCAGCTTCAGTCTGGACTGTGATTTCACCATTTGAATTTCTTATCAGCCCAATCTCTTCATTATCTTATTCCTGCCTCTCAGAAAGAATGTTAGTTTTAAAAAAAATAACATATACATTTTTTTTACACACATAGTTCTTTTACTCTATATCTTATAAGCTTTACTATGTGAAGAATATCCCAAGAATACTCCCTCATCACTTCTGGGATCATACTTACCTAGGGAGTCTTTGCCATTATTGTGCACAAGGCACTTGCATGTAAATGCCCTAAGATGGGATATATTTAGCTTTCTCCCTTTAAGTGACTCATAGGGAATCTTCTTAACAAGAGGTCTAGTCATGCAAATATTTATGATGTAGCATGCAAAAATTCAGCAAACTTAGCATTTTCAAATTCAGTTCCATGATCAGACCTAATTGATGCAAGTTGATTACCTAGTTGTTTCTGAGTTTTTCTAACAAAAGAAGTAAACATGTCAAATGCTTCATCTTTAGATGTTAAAAATAATGTCCAAGTAAACCTAGAGTAATCATCAACAAGCACCATCACATGTCTTTTACCACCTCTGCTTAATATTCTCATTGGACCACAGAGATCCATATGGACCAGTTACATCGTTCTGGTGGTACTTACCACTTTCTTGCATTTAAAAGAGGATCTTACCTGCTTCCCCCTTGCACAAGCCTCACAAACTTTGTCTTCTTTGAACTTGATGTTAGGCAGCCCTATCACCAGGTCCTTGGAGACTAATTTATTGAGTTGACTCAGACTTGCATGTCCAAGTCTCTTGTGCCAAAGGAGGGGATCATTGTCCAACACACTTAAGCAAGTGAGTTCATTTTCTGAAAGTGTGGACAAATCTACAATGCATGTATTGTTTACTCTTTTTCCCTGAAAAACAATCTTGTCAATGGTAAGATTAATCACAAAATATTTGGTAGTGGTGAATGCTACCAAGTTACCTTTATCACAAAATTGTGATACACTGATTAGACTGTTCTTTAGGCCATCTATCAAGTAGACATTCTCAATAGAGTGAGAGTCAGTCTTACCTACCTTTTCAACCCCAATGATCTCACCTTTCTTCCCATTTCCAAAGGAGACATTACCTCCTTTGAGGTCCTCAAGTGAAAGGAACTGGTTCTTGCTTCCTGTCATATGCTTTGAACAACTACTATCCATGTATTATATTTGGCTGCTCCCCTTCACTTGGACCCGCGAAAGGAAATCAGGGGTTAGTCTTAGGAACCCAAACTAGTTTGGGTCCCTTTCTATAGGCAAAAGGGTGAATCAAATTCTTTTTAGCCCAACCTGGCAACCTATTTTTCCTTTGAACAAATTCTTTATTCTTTTGACTAGCCTTTTCTTTTGCAATACATTCACTTTTATAGTGACCAGTTTTACCACAATGTGTGCAAATTTTATTCTTAGGAAGTGTGAGGTACTTGCTTTTAGGGTCCCACTTTGGTGCTTGAGTCCCATAGTCAAGTCCTCTTTTGTGGCTACTGTGATGCTCTTGCAACCAAGAGAGTGCATCAGAGGCCTTGTTCCATTTGCAAGTTCTGTCTAATTCATGTTTCACCTTTCCTAGATCTTATTTTAGGACTTTAATCTGCTCATCTCTTTTGTACAGCTCATCTTTTATTTTTCCTACATTTTCTTCTAAAGTGAGTTGTGTGTGATCAGATTTCTTTTTACCAGTTCCTAATTTCAATTTTAGATTTTCAGATTTAATCTCTAGGACTGTGGTGTCAAGTTCATGAACCTGGTTCTTCAACTCAGCATTTTTACTATCACTCTCATTAGCCCTAAGTTCTAGGTTTTTGCACTTAGCTTTCAGAATCACACACTCCTTAGACAGATGTTCCTTTTCATTGTTTATAACTTCAAATTCATCAATGAAATCTAGAAGTAATTCAGATAGACTTTCTTTATACGAAAACTTAATCTTGTCTTTGAGATGAATTATACTTACCTCAGATTCCTCATCAGATTTCCCAATTGCCATAAGTGCTTGTTCATCTCCATCTTCGTCTTCTGAGTCATCATCTGAGCTTTCACCCCAAGCAGCAACCATAGCCTTTGTTGATCCTTTGTTCTTCTTGGGATGAACCTGTTCCTTCTTCCTGTTCCTTCGTTCAGCTCTTTCCTTCTTCCATTCAATTTCCCATTGAGGGCAATTTTTGATGTGGTGATCAGACTTCCCACACTTGTAGCACCCCTCATTGGTTTGTTTTTCAGGAACCCTTGGTTTGTTGTAGCTTCCATTTCTTGAAGGACCATTTTCTCTTATTAGGTACTTCTTAAAATCCTTTGTGATCATGGTCATTTCATCCTCATCTAGATCAGCACCTTCAGTGATTCTGAATGCCAGGCTCCTTTCCTTCTTAGGTGCATCCATCTTCATGGTTTGCCTTCTAAGTTCATAGGCAGTGAGATTTCCAATTAGCTCATCCAACTTGAGAGTGGCAATGTTCTTTGATTCCTGAATAGCTGTGATTTTGCTTTCCCAAGAGATTGGCAGTACCCTTGTCAAAATCTTCTCAACTTTGTCTTCTTCAAGAATAACCCTTTCAAGAGACTTAAGTTCATTTATTAATGTGGTGAACCTTGTATACATCTCTTGGATGGTTTCCCCTTCATTCATGGTGAAATTCTCATATTGAGAGTACAACAGTGTTCCTCTGGACCTCTTCACTTGAGGTGTTCCTTCATGAGCCACTTGCAAAGTGTCCCAGATTTCCTTAGTAGTGGTACAACTTTGAATTCTACTGTACTCGTCTAGACCAAGTCCACACACAAGCCATTTCTTGGCCTTTGCATTCTTTTCCCACTTCCTCAAGTCCTCAGCATTGCAGTCAACTCTTGTTTTTGGCACATCCACTCCTTCAGCATTCTTCTTTGTAGTTGCTAGAGGACCATCAGTGACAATGTCCCAGAGTTCATAGTCTTCTCCTATGATGTGATCCCTCATCCTGTTTTTCCACCAAGAGTAGTAGTGGCCATTGAAGAGTGGAGGCCTATCAGTGGATTGCCCTTCCTAGTTCCCAGGTGGCGCACTCATGTTGATCTTTTCCTAAGGTGTTAGCCTCTTCAAGGATAACCTGCTCTGATATCAATTGATGTTCTAAACGTCAATACCACACAAGAGGGGGGTGATTTGTGTGGTACCCAATTTTTCGCTTAAACTGCTTCTGGAAGGACCTGGTTCTTCTAGGTATACTAACTACTGCTGTTTGCAGAATAATAAATACAAAAATAAAGAACACGGAGATTTTTACGTGAAAAACACCTGGCTCAAAAGGTGAAAAAACCATGACCTACTACTCAGTAGGATTTTCCCAAACTTCCACTAAAATCACTGAGCCAAAACTGCATTTACAAAACTCTTTGTAAACCTAAGGATTAACTCTAATCTCGTTGTAGCAACCAGCCTCTAACTGCTGCGACAACTTCAAGTTAACTCTAACTTGAATACTCAAAATACCTATTATAATTGCTTCTAGATAAAGCTGAAAGGTACAATATGAAANATTTGTTGAGTTGACTCAGACTTGCATGTCCAAGTCTCTGTGCCAAATGAGGGGATCATTGTCCAACACACTTAAGCAAGTGAGTTCATTTTCTGAAAGTGTGGACAAATCTACAATGCATGTATTGTTTACTCTTTTTCCCTGCAAAACAATCTTGTCAATGGTAAGATTAATCACAAAATATTTTGTAGTGGTGAATGCTACCAAGTTACCTTTATCACATAATTGTGATACACTGTTTAGACTGTTCTTTAGGCTATCTATCAAGTAGACATTCTCAATAGAGTGAGAGTCAGTCTTACCTACCTTTTCAACCCCAATGATTTCACCTTTCTTCCCATTTCCAAAGGAGAGATTACCTCCTTTGAGGTCCTCAAGTGAAAGGAATTGGTTCTTGCTTCCTGTCATATGCTTTGAACAGCCACTATCTATGTATTATATTTGGCTGCTCCCCTTCGCTTGGACCCGCAAAAGGAAATCGGGGGTTAGTCTTAGGAACCCAAACTAGTTTGGGTCCCTTTCTATAGGCAAAAGGGTGAATCAAATTCTTTTTAGCCCAACCTGGCAGCCTATTTTTCCGTTGAACAAATTCTTTATTCTTTTGATAGCCTTTTCTTTTGCAATACGTTCACTTTTATAGTGACCAGTTTTACCACAATATGTGCAAATTTTGTTCTCAGAAAGTGTGAGGTACTTGATTTTGGGATCCCACTTAGGTGCAGGGGTCCCGTAGCCAAGTCCTCTCTTAGTGCTACTATGGTGTTCATGTAGCCATGAAAGTGCATCGGAGGACCTATTCCATTTACAGGTTCTATCTAGCTCGTGCTTGACCTTGTTTAGATCCTCCTTAAGGACTCTTATCTGCTCATCTCTTTTGTACAGCTCATCTTTCATTTTTCCTAAATTTTCTTCTAAAGTGAGTTGTGTGTGATCAGATTTCTTTTTACCAGTTCCTAATTTCAATTTTAGATTTTCAGATTTAAGCTCAAGGACTGTGGTGTCAAGTTCATGAACATGGTTCTTCAACTCAGCATTTTTACTATCACTCTCATTAGCGCTAAGTTCCAGGTTTTTGCACTTAGCTTTCAGAATCACACACTCCTTAGACAGCTGTTCCTTTTCATTGTTTATAACTTCAAATTCATCAATGAAATCTAGAAGTAATTCAGATAGACTTTCTTTAGACAAAAACTTAATCTTGTCTTTGAGATGAATTATACTTACCTCAGATTCCTCATCAGATTTCCTAATTGCCATAAGTGCTTGTTCATCTCCATCTTCGTCTTCTGAGTCATCATCTGAGCTTTCACCCCAAGCAGCAACCATAGCCTTTGTTGATCCTTTGTTCTTCTTGGGATGAACCTGTTCCTTCTTCCTGTTCCTTCGTTCAGCTCTTTCCTTCTTCCATTCAATTTCCCATTGAGGGCAATTTTTGATGTGGTAATCAGTCTTCCCACACTTGTAGCACCCCTCATTGGTTTGTTTTTAAGGAACCCTTGGTTTGTTGTAGCTTCCATTTCTTGAAGGACCATTTTCTCTTACTAGGTACTTCTTAAAATCCTTTGTGATCATCGTCATTTCATCCTCATCTAGATCAGTACCTTCAGTGATTCTGAATGCCAGGCTCCTTTCCTTCTTAGGTGCATCCATCTTCATGGTTTGCCTTCTAAGTTCATAGGCAGTGAGATTTCCAATTAGCTCATCCAACTTGAGAGTGGCAATGTTCTTTGATTCCTGAATAGCTCTGATTTTGCTTTCCCAAGAGATTGGCAGTACCCTTGTCAAAATCTTCTCAACTTTGTCTTCTTCAAGAATAACCCTTCCAAGAGATTTAAGTTCATTTGTTAGTGTTGTAAACCTTGTGTACATCTCCTGGATGGTTTCTCCTTCCATCATGGTGAAATTCTCATATTGAGAATATAGTAGTGTTCCTCTTGATCTCTTTACTTGAGGAGTTCCTTCATGAGACACTTGTAGAGTGTCCCATATCTCCTTAGCAGTGGTACAGCTTTGAATTCTACTGTACTCGTCTGGACCAAGTCCACACACAAGCCATTTCTTGGCCTTTGCATTCTTTTCCCACTTCCTCAAGTCCTCAGCATTCCAGTCAGCTCTTGTTTTTGGCACATCCATTCCTTCAGCATTTTTCTTTGTAGTAGCCAAGGGACCATCAGTGACTATGTCCCAGAGTTCATAGTCTTCTCCTATGATGTGGTCTCTCATCCTGTTTTTCCACCAAGAGTAGTACTGGCAATTAAAGAGTCGAGGCCTAACAGTGGATTGCCCTTCCCAGTTCCCAGGTGGTGCACTCATGTTGATCTTTTCCTAAGGTGTTAGCCTCTTCAAGGATAACCTGGCTCTGATACCAATTGATGTTCTAAACGTCAATACCACACAAGAGGGGGGATGATTTGTGTGGTACTCAATTTTTCGCTTAAACTGCTTCTGGAAGGACCTGGTTCTTCTAGGTGTACTTATTACTACTGTTTGCGGAATTAAAAGTACATAAAATAAAGAACACAGAGATTTTACGTGGAAAACACCTGGCTCAAAAGGTGAAAAAACCACGACCTACTACTCAGTAGGATTTTCCCAAACTTCCACTAAAATCACTGAGCCAAAACTGCATTTACAAAACTCTTTGTAAACCTAAGGATTAACTCTAATCCAGTGTGGCACACAGCCTCAACTGCTGCGACACTTTTAAGTTAACTCTAACTTGAATACTCAATATACCTATTACAATTGCTTCTAGATAAAGCTGAAAGGTACAATATAAAAACGCCTACTACAATTGAACTAGAAATAAAGAAAGACACATAAAACTCTTTATGGAGCTGGTTCTTCAATCTGGTTCATGTAGCTTCAGCTTTGCACACTTGAATCACACACGAACTGCTTGCAAAAAGCCATGCTATTTTGCTCCCAATTCACGTTTAACTTCTGTGTTTTTGTGCAACACTTTAATGTGAAAACATCCTGCAATTTATAGAGTTAGTAGATGAAGAAATAACTAGAGTTCTGATGCAACTCTTCCTTGGTGGAAGAGTTCTAGTTGATTTCAACTTCTAACTCCTTCCCTATCTTGAATTGTGTTCTCTTTGATTAAGGAATCCTTCTCCTTAGCAATTATGCAACCTTTTCGATCAGGAGATATTAAATACACCAAGTTAAGCTTATCTCCTTCACGTGCAACCCACATGCTTGAATCTGCCCGTTTTTGTGCACCCGAGGGATGGACCACTGGATGGACCTGGTTAATGTCTGAGTTCCTTTGTCAGTCTTCAAAACTAACCTTTACTTGGGCCAACACCTTACCACACCGAAGGAACCGATCATTTCCACAACCATGCTGATTCAAACCACTATTAATTGACTCAACTTCATCTGCTTTACTCTTGACTTGCCTTCAAAATAATAGCTCTATGCAAACATACAACAGACCTCAAACAACACTCATTCTTAGTGACCCAAATAACGAGACCACATCATCTCAATGCCCATAAGCCATTTTATACCCTCCTCATGTACTGATAGTATCTCCAACTGATACACCCGTTTTGAAAGATCTTCTGCGAATTCAAAGATGTTTCTCCCATCTTCTAACACCGCACTGCAGAACCCGATGCTAACATAGAAACACTCTAAGTCCCTTTCATAATCCGCTGCAAAACTCAATCCTTAACCACATAATGAACCCAAAATCCTTAGGCACCGCACTTAATTGTTAAACCCAGCAGAACCATTGTTGAGAGTCACCTACTTTGACCTGGTCACGAGTATATAACCAAACACTAATGCTCTGTAAGCCCACGAATATCCCAGGAGAAAGAATCGAATGATTCCCTTTCCTTGCACATTATCTTCATGAAGAGGTATAAAATCTGGGTCATTTCACAAACTTCCCACATCAATAAGGTGAAATTGTAGCACACAACCATCAAATTCCTTGCTCGACTTACCCCTGCTATTTTCTTCCCTTAGTCATAACTAATCCACCTATGTACCGATAAACCGGTACTGCCAAGGCACATAACCACGCGACCCAATCGTAGACGGTAGGCTCCTAGGCTCTCGCACATAACTTTAAGCCATAATCACATAAATCCATAAATCACAATGACTCCTCCTTCAAGGTTACCATGATTTCGCACCGTCACTCCGCCAAATTCCTTGTAATCTCTTGCTAAACTTTTCATAAAATAACTCGAATATCGTCCCAAATGCACACTTGACCTCCTGGACGCTACACCATCTTCTTCAAGCGATCCAAGCTCACATCGTAGCACATACATTATGTTGGATAAAAAATAGAATTCTTTATAGGACCTTCATCAGAAATCACGCAACCCCTATTACTTCACTGGAGATAGCCCATCTGTGTAACCCCATGTCGATATATTTCGACGACATTGCCCTGATTAGAGCCACCACAAAATTAATTAATCCTCCTGAGCCCACATTCGCCCACCAGTCGAAAGCATCTGTTCGTTTCAATTAATATCAAATGTAGGTCCAGTGATGCATTCAAAACTCGAAGTCATGCTACATCCCAAGAAAACTCTATCCATCATATCCAAACTTCCAAAGCACAGAAGCTATCATCTCAAACAAAATACACAGACTTAGTCCTTGTTCACCATGACCATAATCGTGCCAAGCTTTCTCAAAAAAGCATGTGGCTATCCCACCACAAAATCCATATAATATGCTAATATTCTCACTCCGATTTAATGATAATGGATGAAAAGTGCATGTTTTAAGTGTGTTTGTGTGCTATTTCTTGTGTGAGTTGCGGGAGTTCACACCCTTTCTAATGTGAAATTATGCTTATTACGTGTTTCTTATGTGTAGGAACGAACTTATGCAAAAAAGGATCAAATATGAGAAAAATTGGTGAAAAAAAGAGTTGAAGAGAAAAGTCCCGGACAGCGAAGCGAGGTTCACATTGCCAGATCGGGACCGGAGCAGAAGAAACCTGCTTCTCCAATCCGAAATAGAAGAAGAAAATTTTGACCCATACAAACCCTAGTCGCTATAAATACATCCTAAAACATGCTTTTAAGGGAGAGAAACTACTTTGGAAGGATAGAAGACCTTAGGGAGGCAAGAACACGCTAGGAGCAAAAAGGAGAAGGATTCAACTTCACATTTTTTCCTCTTTCTTCCTCTGTTTCTATTATTGGTTATGAATTCTAGTATTGTAGTTTTGCATACTATTATGATTAGCTAATTTGTTATCTAGGTCTGTGATGGAACCTTTTGGAGGATGAATTCTTGTTATGTTTTTCTGTAATTAAGTCGTTGGATATATTTCTCTACTTGTTCAACTACATGTTTGTTGTTGTTGATTAAATGATCGTCACTTGACTGTGCCTATTTAGTGTATACTGCTCGAGAGAGGATATGCATTTAGGTAGTTGTTGAACAACATCACTCCTAACGATATGAGAGATCAATACGGAGGGTTTAAAGGCGAGATTAGAGATAACGAAACCTTGGTGCGATTGTAGTAAGCAATGAATTAGTGCGAGCCAGTGTAGTTCGAGAGAATACATCTAGTAAATTGTGGTAGTTGCTCGAGAGAGAATTACGACAACCAAAGTACTCACGATCGGTAGAGAATAATTACGTGAAATTATAGAAGACATAGCAGGAAGGATTCCGACAATTGGGGAATCATAACTCTAGACCTCATTAATCTTGTCTCCAACCCTTACCCTTGTTAATTGATAGTTTTACTGCTTTTTAGATTTGTTAGTTAATTAGTTTAGAATAAAAATCAAATTCTTTATAACTTAGGAACTATTCGAGCTTGTCTTCTTAGTGATAGTAAATAGTAGTACTTAACCATAGTTATATGTGTGATGCGACTCCGGACTATATTTTCAGTGACCGCTTATCCTTTTTAGGATTAGAATTGGGCGTGATCAACTTTTGGCACCGTTGCCGGGGAATTAATGGTGTAGCTATAGCTATACATATTACTTGGTTTCAATTTTGAGTTTTTATTTTATTTTTTTTCTTGTTTCTTTTTTTTAATTTTACTTATTGATTAGAGAAACATGACATCTTGGAATTATGGAAGTTTCAGTGTTGGTAACTCTACTTTTGTTCTTTCTTATCCTCCCCCAACTCCTTATAAGGATGGTTCTAGTTTTTCTTGTGAAGTTAATAGGAACAACTAACCTAGGAATGCTGACCTAAAGGAGATCATGGATATGTTTAAGTGCCTTGTGGAACAATATGATGAGAAATCACTACAGATACAAAGGCAAGAGGCAACTATTCGAAATTTAGAGGCTCAAGTGAGTCAACTAGTTGAACCTTGTAAAGCACAACAAGCTGACATTGTGGATAGTAGCCAAGAAGAGGATGAATTAGTGGCAGAAATAGCCATTATAATGGAGGAGTTGAAAGTAGAATACGCCAACCCAACCAACTAAAATTCGATGATGTCAATGTTGAAGAAGTGGTACTGGAGTCAACTGAGGACCTTACAGATACAATTTTTATTGATTCTAGTTTGTGGCAAGAAGAGGAGGTCTATAACAAGTTGAGTTTTCAGTTTGAGCGCATTGGTCCTCACTCCAAGCATTTTTCGACATTGTGTTCGGAAGGAGATATAGAAATTGATCTGTATGAGCCAATGCAAGAGTCAAAGGAAGAGGTAGATGAGCCTTATATTCTGAAATTTTCAAGGTTGTCTAGGCAAAGTGACGCTCCTCAGTTGAAAGCCAAAAAGTGAATAAAGAATCATTTAATTTTTGGCTCACAACAATTTGTATCGCCCCAAGAGCATGATCATAGAGTAGAATCAAAACTTGGGTCCAATTCATAAGTTCTAAGTGGAGGCAGAAAGTGTTTCACATCATACCGCGACGATAAATCAAGCGTTTGTTGGGAGGCAACCTAGTTTTACTGCTTTCTTTTATTTTTATTTTTTATTTTTTTATTATTGTAATATTTTGTAGAACTAAGTGTGGGGTGCCCGCACAAAGAACCAAGTATGGGAGGAGTCTGAGTACCCCATGAGTTGCTAATGCTTCGGTCTTTGGCCTAGCATGGAGTTTGTTTTACCCTTTGTATTTATGGGTGTGCATTGGAGGCATTGCAGAATTTTAAGTGTGGGGTGAAGAGACTATTTGGGTGATTTTCTATGCTATTTTAGGTGTGTTATTTTGAATATGTTGAAAAAAAATTAGGTAGAAATAATCCCTTTTGATGTTTCTTATGGCCACGGTTCTTTTCTAAGGGATGACTCTTTGAACCGGGCAGTAGTTGTTTTTGTAGGTTGAATTTTCATAATGTTTTGGACTTTCCCGACGATGGACGTCCTAGACAGTTTTCTTGAGGGTTTAAAGTCCAAAGAAAAACAGAAAAAGATTTTCGTTATTTCTTTTTGAATTGATAATGGAATGGGAAGAACTTGAGTATTTATGCTTTTTGACATGTTTTATATCGAGGCTTAGGTCTGGAGCATTTGAACTAAGTACTTTCTTCATGATCTTTGTATTTACGTGCCTTTGAAAATATTTGTGGTTTTTTTGACACCGAGGCTCATCTTTGACTCTTGCGATTAATTCCCCTATGATTAAATTTTATGATGACTGTGCTAGTTGCTTTAACTTAAGAGTCGAGTTCGAGCCGTCATGAGTGAGTCATGTGTATTGTGTGAGGTGAGATTTTGGTGTACTCTATGCCATCCGTGCTAGTCTAGAACTTGCCCCGTATGTGAGTCTAAGCGAAATGATTAAGTCTTGTAAGTTTGGGAAGTGAAATAGGACTTCTTTGATTGACCATTTAGCCTATTTACCTACCAGTGCTAATATTATCCATAGTTAACCCTTTTGAGCATGTATACCTTTTCTTTGGCAACCACATTACAAGCTGAATCCCATGTGTTCTTAATCAAATCTTGTTGAACCTTTACTTCCGAAAGCACTTAATTAGCTAGAAGAGTAAAGAAAGAGATTGGGTAGCTTTTGAGTGGAACCATAGAGAGGCCGACAAGGTGCCCTTATGTATAAACAAACAAAAAAGTACTAGCAGAAATACCAAATTAAGGAGAGCGAAAAAAAAAATACCACCTCTCATATTTTTGTTTGGGCTAGTGAGGATCTATATGTTGATGTGCGTAACGAAGAATGGCCTAAATGTATATGGTTTCATGGAAAGATATCAAATTGTTCATGACAAGAAGGTGCTTAAAAGTGAACTGTAGTGGGAGTGGGAGTTCCACAACCGGTTGATCTGATGAATGGTTATGAGTTGTTGCGTATTTCTTTCATCGTTGGCAGTATATGAAGGTGTTAGAACGAGGCTCTGTTTGATAAGAGGTTATTACCAGTGTTTGGTTGTGTTGGGCAGCTGTTGTGATTGGAAATCATCACTGTGAGTGTTTGAGTTATATGGTATATCATGTGATTTCATCTTGGGTTATGGCTATGACTGGATACAGCTTGTTACGACTTATACAATGTGTGGATGCGAGATTCCGATCTTATAGAAAAATTTTGGATGTGGAAATTGGATTCTAAGGCTTATGGGCTAGGTTGGATTAAGAAATTTCAGTCATATTGTGTCATCAGACCTGTATGGGATAGGGTGATGTGGGATCACCCCTGGGTATGTGCATAGTGAGATTATACAATGATTTGATGGCTTTTGGGACAACTCTGGGCACGTTCGAGGACGACCGTATGTTTAAGTGGGGGAGGATGTAATGACCTGACTGGTCATTTTGCACATTTGCACTTCGCTCGGTTGTTTGAGGGCATGAGTAGCTCTGCATGATGTATTATGACTTATGTGAATCGTCGGTTTTGGTTTTCAGGTTATCCGGAATTGATTTGGGAGAACGGTCTCAGCCAGAAGCTTTAAATTTGAAAGGTTTGACCAAGTTTTGACTTTTTAGTATTCGACCTCGGATTCGAATTTTTATGGTTCTGTTATCTCCATTAGGTGATTTTGGACTTGGAGCGCATCCGGAATGTGATTTGGAGGTCTGTGGTAGAATTAGGCATTAATTGGCAAAAGTTGGAAATTTGGCACTTTTGGTCGGCAGTGAAAAATTTGATATCAGGGTCAGAATGGAATTCTGAAAGTTGGAGTAGGTTCATAGTGTCATTTGTGACATGTATGCAAAATTTCGGGTCATTCGGAGGTGATTTGAAAGTTTTAGGCGTCGGTTGCAGAATTCGGAAGTTTAGAAGTTCTTAGGCTTGAATCTGAGGTTACTTTGGTGTTTCGATGTTGTTTTGAGTGTTCCAAAGGTTCGACTAAGTTCGTATGTTGATATATGACTTGTTGGTATGCTTGGTTGAGATCCCAAGGGCCTCGGGTGTGTTTCGGGTGGTTAATGGATTCATTTTTGGTGTTGGGAGATAGCTGTTGCAGCTGATTTCTGAAGTTTGCTGGTGTTTCCGCGCCTGCAGATGGGGAGCCTCAGGTGCGAGGTCGCAGGTGCGGTTGTGTAGCCGCAGATGCGAAAATGGAAGGCCAGGACTGGAGTCGCAGATGCGGAGGATTTGTCGCATCTACGGGTCTGCAGGTGCGAGACCTGGGGCGCAGGTGCGGCTTTGAGGACTTAAGTGCCTTCCGCAGATGCGGACGTTTTGGCGCAGAAGCAGCACCGCAGGTGCGCAATTTCGGCCGCAGGTGCGAAAAGCCTGGGCAGAAAGTATAATTGAACCCTTCGCGAATTTTGGTCTATTCTTCACCATTTTCAGTCGGTTTTAAAGCTTTTGGGAGTGATTTTGATGAGGGATTCAAGGGATTAACAAAAAGGTAAGTTGCTCGAGCCCTAATACTCGAATATGTGGTGATTTCCCGTTGTTTAATCATGTAATTAGTGAAGATTAGGGGTGAAAATGAGGGTTTAGGCCTTGGGATTTTGGAGAGTTTGATTTGAGGATTTGAGGGACCAAATGGAGTCGGATTTTGATAAATTTCATATGTATGGACTCGTGAGTGAATGGACTTTCAAGTTTTGTAAATTTTGTCGGATTCCGAGATGTGGGCACGGGGCCGGGTTTGAACCAATTTCGAGTTCTTGGTCTAATTTGATAGTTTTTCTTGTGGAATTCATTCCATTAGCACATTTGATGGTATTGTACTGGTTGTGAATAGATTCGGAGCAGTTGGAGGCCGAGTAGAGGGTCAAGAGCATTGCGGAGTAGAGATTTGATCGGCTTGAGGTAAGTAACGTTTGTAAATCTAGTCCTGAGGGTATAAAACCCCAGAGTTTGTGTCAGGTGACTATTTTGAGGTGGCGCACATGCTAGGTGACGGGCGTGTGGGCGTGCATCATTGGGGATTGTGACTTGGTCCGTCCCGTATTAACTGTAAAGTTGAATATTTTGTTGAAACTACATGCTTCTTACGTGTTTTAGAAAGAATTTATGTAAATCAGGCGGGATGCCATGTTTAGGCCTTATCCCAGTATTTTTTGGACCCTTAGAGGTCTTTTATTGCTATCCTCTCATTGTTTTCGGTTGGAAATATATACTCAGTCATGCTTATACTTATTTACTGCAATATTCAGTGTCTATTACTCCATTTTGATGCATCATATAAATGTTGTTTCGGCTGAATGCCTTGTTTTACTCATTTATGACTGAGTGAGGCCGAGGGCCTGATTTGTGAGGATATTTATGGGCTCGGGTTGCACACCGCAGCATGTTTTACTGATTTATGATTGAGTGAGACCGAGGGCCTGATTTGTGAGGATATATATATGGGATCGGGTTGCACGCTGCAACATGTTTTACTGATTCATAACTAAGTGAGGCCGAGGGCCTAATTGATTTATGCCATGATTGGCTTGTTATAGCGCTTGGGCTGAAGGAGCCACTCCGGAGTCTGCACACCCCCAGTGAGCGCAGGTACCTACTGAGTGCGAGTGCCGAGTGCTGAGTGACTGGGAGGCAAGAGTGATGGTGAGGGTTTAAAGGCGGGATTAGAGATAACGAAACATTGGTGCGATCATCGTGAGCGGTGAATTAGTGCCAGCTAGTGTAGTTCGAGAGAATACATCTAGTAAGTTATGGTAGTTGCTCGAGAAAGAATTATGGCAACCAAAGTATACACAATCGGTAGAGAATAATTAGGCAAAATTATAGAAGACATAGCGAGAAGGATTCCGATAATTGGGGAAATCATAACTCTAGACCTCCTTAATCTTGTCTCCAACCTGTATCCTTGTTAATTGATATTTTTAATGCTTTTAAGATTTGTTAGTTAATTAGGTTGAATAAAAAATCACATTCTTTATAACTTAGGAACTGTTCGAGTTTGTCTTCTTAGTGATAGTAAACACTTGTAGCTAAGCCTTAGTTCTCAGTAGGATTCGACTCCGGACTCTTAAACCGAATTATATTTGCAGCGACCGCTTATCCTTTTTAGGACGACAGTTGGGCGTGATCAGTTAACCATCTTCGAAAGCGAACTACTCAACCTCTACTGCTCATACTCGATCTGCTAGCAATTCAACAACCGCGAGACACCTCCCACGATGTCCTTCCTCCTACTCCACTGCCAAAATACAGCCTCAAATCATAATCCATCTCTGTTGCACCCGAACTGATAAATTGCCACAAACTCTAAGCCTCCATAAAGATCTTCTTTCTCGAGCGATCAACAATAGAAACACCGATTGGACTCTGAAGCTGCCATACACCGCCATCTCTGATAACCGCTTCTTAGGAACTATTTCACAACGCCCTGCCCCGAAGGCAAATCAAAGAAGACCATAACACCGATGAGCCTTAATGCATTCAAACAAGGATAACGATACCACATCACAAATGAGAATTTCACCATGTTCGAAAACACCCATTCTCACAACTCCGTCAACTAACGCCTGAAAATTCGTAGTCCGAGTTGCCCCTCCTTCGCTGTGAATAAATGCTGAATCTCTAAACCATGAATCGACTAATCCTCCTTTCGAGTCATTCACTACCTAGACACATATATAAGAACCCTACCACTTTCACCAACATTATGTGATAACAACGCATGATCATCACAATACACTGTGCATAGCCTCAAGACCGTAGACAACACTAACACTAAGCTGAAACGACAGAACATCCTTCCACAAGGCGACAATAATAGTCTGCCCAAATACACAGGGAAAAATCTCTTGTACCACATCTGCAGCACCACTACAACTCATCGATGCCCAATTGATAACAAGCAATCAATATCGTATAAGAATGAGTAAGGAGGAAATGAAGACATAAGCTTTAATGGAATCAAATCGCACGACGACGAATGAAGAAGGGAAGTTCTCCTAACGGTCCTATAGCCTCTCAAAGATAAGTACAGACGTATCCATATCGATCAGCAAGACTCTAGTAGACTTGCTTATGAGTTATGACTCATGAGACCTAAGTGAACCTAGCTCTAATCCTAAGTTGTCATGACCCAAAACCCACTATAGGTCGTGATGGCGCCCAACGTCCCCGCTAGGCAAGCCAACTGTGAACCATCCCAATAATTGTTCATTTTATTACTATTGAAATCATAAGTTTTATTAAATAAAGAATTTAATGCATTTAAAATCATGGATACATACAATATTAGTAAGATGTAAAATAAAAAGGTGTCGATATTAGGGCAAAACCATTAACATGTACTAAAATATATCCCAAAACCTGGTGTCACAAGTGCATGGGCATCTAATAGGAAGTACCATAATAGTAATACAACATCTATCTAGAATATAAAATAGACAGGATAACATAAATTAACATGATGGAGACTCCTTGCGCTGCGGATCGTATCATGAAATGTAGCTCAGCTTAAAGTCCCCTCAATAGTTGCGCCCTTGCACCCAAATGACCATCAGAGATATACCTGCACAATAAGTGCAAAAGTGTAGCATGAGTACGTACATCAACACGTACCTAGTAAGTATATAGCTTAACCCTGGAGAAGTAGTGACGAGGGGTCGATATCGACACTTACTAGAGGTCCAATAAATCAATATAATAACTTACAAACAAATATGAAACGCAACAACAATAATGAGGTAAGTACTGTAGCTAACATAATCCTCCAACCTGATGATAGCATAAATTTCTCAAATCCCATGTACTATCTCAATAGATAGAAGAATCAAAGGCTACCTCAAACGGGTAAGGGATAACAAGCGCTATCTCACAAAGAAAGGTATCTCAAGTAACTGCCAGATCCCAATCGAAGAGGAATCTCATGAATATTCAGACTCCTAGCGGTATTACGCACATATTATGTTGAGGTCATACGGCACGATCCAAAATAGTGTGTACACTACAGAGGGTCGATCGGCACGAACCATAGATGCATCTCAATATACTGCCAAGGCATTCGACCTGATCCACTGGAAAGAAAGAAACTTATCAAATTACGGGCCACGTGTTTGCAACACAGGTACAGGAGCATAAAGTAACATGACTTTTACGGTCTATGGAATATCTCGCTAAACAACTCAAGGTGATAAAGCTCGGCCTAACATATTCTCAAATCAAGTTTTGATTATAACTTCAAGTAATTAAACTAGCAAATTGAGTTCACATAATTCAAATATTACATGATAAAGTCCTAAATCTACCCGGACATAAGTATGCCTTTAGCTACGTACGGACTCTCATCACCTGGTACGTACGTAGCACCCACAACTAGTAGAACATAACAATTTAATACCTACGGGGTAGTTTTCCTCTCACAAGGTTAGACAGGAGACTTACCTCATACCGAAATCTGAAAACCAGCTCCAATGCCTCTCTAACTCCTCAACCAATACCCAAAGATTCGAAACTAGTCAAACAACGTGCAAACAAATCAAAATATACCCAACGACTCTTAATTGATCAATTCATAACAGTTACCAACTCCGCTCGAAAAGTCAACAAAGTTAACCTCCGGGCTCGTGTGCCCGTATTTCAAAAAAATCGAAGACAAACATTACCCATGGCACCACGAACTCAATTATATAATTTATTCCTAATTTCATGTCCTATTTCATAGTAAAAATCCAAGATTTCCATTTCTAGATTTTCTCCCAAAATTTCACGATTTCTACAAAATTCCATGTTTAAAGCCATATATAATCCTTGTATATAACTTACAACAAGTAGGAGTAACTTACCTTATGATATATGGCAAAAATGGTCTTCGAGAATCACCGCAAATCGCCCTGCATGTGCTCCAAGAACTTAAATGTAAAGAAATAAACTCAAAATCCCAAAATTGGATGTTTAATACACCTGTCAGGCCTCCTTCCTCGCGATCACGGCCAAAATCTCGCGATCGTGATGAAAAAATTTGTGTTTTCTCCTTCAGAGATACCCTTCAGTATAATGGCAATAATTTTTTGTACAAAATTTCAAATGACAAACGGTTTGATTAAAGTGCTACAACTTTTATTTTTGGATCATTCCATAATTCCTTATAGATTGCAAGATATAAGCTCCGGAAGTCAGACCACTGACAAAAGAATTTCCTTCTACGCGATCCCGACCCTTCCTTCCACAATCGGGATTCACAAGGCCTAGAAGTCAATTTGATCTTCGCGATCGTGGCCCAAACCTCTGTGATCGTATTTCACACCTCTCACCAGTTATCAATAGTTCAAAAAGAACTAAAAGTGGTCTGAAACCACCCCAAAACTCACCTGAGGTCCGAGGAACCCCGTCCAATCATTCTAACAAGTTTATATACCCTATATAAACTTTTTCAAAGGCTCAAAACACAAATTACAATATCAAACCCAAGAATTAAAGATCAAAATCAATTTCTTAAACTCTCTTGACTTTCAAACCTTCATACTTCGCGGAACGCGTCCGAATCCCACTTAGACATTCCGGAATGACGCAAAATTTTACGTACAAGTCACAAATCATAATACAAACCTATTCCAAGGCTCGGAATCCTAAACGGACGTCAATAGCATCAAAGTCCACTTCAAATCAAACGTACTAAATTCTAAAACTTTTAAAATGCCAACTTTCCACAAGAAGCTGAAACGCTCTCGGACCACCCGATACTCAACCCGAACACACGCCAAAGTCCGAAATCATCATAGGAACTTGTTGAGATCTTCAAATACGAATTCTGAGGTCGTTTACTCAAAAGTCAAACTTGGTCAACTCTTCCAACTTAAAGCTTCCGAATTGAGAGTTATCCTTCTAAATCAACCCCGAACTTCCCGAAATTCAAATCCGACAACACGCGCAAGTCATAATACATGAAATGAAGCTAATCAAGGTCTCAAACCGTTCAACGACACGCTAGAGCTCAAAATGACCGGTTGGGTCGTTACAAATAATTACTTTGAATTTTGAAGTCTTTTATTCCAAATTTTGAAAATTACAAGGACGATAGGTGACATTGTTATATTGAAATGAATAATTATTACTCCACCCGTCCCAATTTAGGTGGCACCTTTCGGGTTCGCGAATTAAACGGGTTTTTCTTTAATTGTGATATTTTTATGTCTTTTGAATATTTTTAATTGTTAATTATTGTGACTTATAGTATTTTGTACATAGTTTCAGATATATAAATTTTAATTTTAGAAAAAAAAACTTAAAGATTACATTGCCAAATTCGCGAAAATTAAAAAGTTTGACTCTTGAAATTCGAATGATAACATATAAATTAAGATGAAGGGAGTAGAATATTGTTATCAATTTTCTTAAATTTTGAAGTTCAAAACACAATAACAATGACTCGACAATAAAAACTAAATATGTCATGTATTTATTGATTTGGTTGGTAATTGCGGGTAAGATTTCTTTTAAAGAGGATCAGGAGCAGCCGTTTAAATGGGACCTATGTCCACTGTGGGCTATAGTTGCCACTTGCCAGGTAAAATATGAATCTTGCAAATGATTAAGCACACCAGTGTGGGCTACAATAATCATTAATATCACCGTTAAAAAGTAATCATAATTATTCGTTTGATTTGTACAAGACAGCTTTTGATTATATGATAATTGATGCTGGATTTGCATGGGCACTTCTAATAATTATTGATGATTTCTATTGAGTTTTTTTGTTAATTTGTAGCGAGGGAAGCAATGATAATACAATTTTTTACTATTAAACAATTTAAAAAGTTTAAAATGGATATCAGGTACGTGTTTACACCAAATCAAACTTAATCTTAATAGTTAAAAGTAAAGTTAGAATACATATCACTTAATGATAAAGTATGTATATCTATGTCTTGAATTTATTAAATTGGTGTAAATATTCAATACGAATAAGTTTTTACCGTCCAAAATATATCTAACTTTTGGAATTTCTATGGAGAATAAGAATATCAGAGGACTTTTAAATTTAGATATCTTCTTGTTATTTGAATTAAGTGTGATTGGCGAGTAATTTAAATAAAATTACTAGAACAACCTTAAGCTTAATAGCGCAGTTGGTAATGAAAACGCGAAAATAATGTGCAGTTTGATATGTCATTATTAGTCAAAATTCTTAACATCATAATGGCTGTTTTTCTATTTGCTGTTTGGCTGAGTGTAACGATCCGACCGGTCGTTTTAAGAATTAACGCCTTGTTCCCCTATTAACTGCATTCCCGTATTTTTTTCTGCTATTGTGAGTTGCTGGGAGGATTCGTTTTGAGTTTCGGAATGTTTTGGGACACTTAGTCCCTAAATGAGAGCTTAAGCTTTAGAATTTGGACCGTAATCGGAGCAGTGTGAAGACGGCCTAGAAATGGAATTCTGTCGATTCCGTTAGCTCCGTTGGGTGATTTCGGGCTTAGGGGCGTGTTCGGATTGTGTTTTGGAGGTCCGTAGCTTAATTAGGCTTGAAATGCCGAAAGTCGAATTTTTGAAGTTTCCGGTTCGATAGTGAGATTTTGATAACGGGGCCGGAATAGAATTCCGGAAGTTGGAGTATGTCCGATGTGTCATTTTGGACGTGTGTGCAAAATTTCAGGTAATTCGGATGAGGTTTGATAGACTTTTTGATCAAAAGCGGAAATTTGAAGTTTTGGAATCCTTAGGCTTGAATCCGAGGGTGATTTGGTATTCCGGCGTTGTTTTGAGTGTTTCGAGGATTGGTACAAGTTTGAATAGTGGTATATGGCTTGTTCGTATTTTTTGGTTGAGGTCCCGGGGGCCTCGGGAAAGATTTCGGAAGGTTGACGGAAGAAATTAGGAGATTTGGAAGCAGCTTCAGCTGCTGAAGTGCTGCCATAATCGCACCTGCGGATTGGGGACCGCAGGTGCGGGCCCGCAGAAGCATGTGGCTAGTCGCAGATGCGGTCTGAGGCGGAATTGGATTTGGCCGCAGATGCGGCCCAGGCACCGCAGAAGCGGCACCGCATCTGCGGAATGAGGTCACAGGTGCAGAAATTTCTGTTTAATGAAAAGTCGCAGGTGCGACTTGGTCTACGCAGAAGCGGGACCGTGCGGTCCCAGAGCCGCAGATGGTTCCACTGGTCAGAAAAAGGGCAGAAACGAGGGTTTAGTCTCAAAACCTTAGAAATTGATTTGGGAGCTCGGGATTAACGATTTTGGGAGAGATTTTCACCTGGGTGTTTTGGGTAAGTAATTCTTACTTGGTTTTGATTAATTTCCACGAATCTATGCTTAAATTCATCCTTTAAATTCGAATTTGGGGTGAATTTGGAGAAAAATTGGAAAAGTTCTTAGGCCTAATTTTGGAGTTTTGATCAAGATTTTGATGTCGGATTGGAGTAATTTTTGTATATATGAACTCGTGAGAGTGTGAGGATTCCGAATTTATAAATTTTACCCGATTCCGAAACGTGGGCCCGGGAGGCTTTTTGGGCAATTTTCCTAATTTCGCGTATTAGCTTCGAATTAATTAGTTGAATTAGTTACTTGAAGTTATATTTACAATATGCAATTACTTTGAATAGATTTGGGCCATTTGGAGTCGGATACTCGTGGCTAGAACGTGGTCTTGAGTTGATTGAGCTGGTTCGAGGTAAGTGGCTTGCCTAACCTTGTGTAGGGGAACTCCCCTTAGGATTTGGTATTGTTGATATATGAAATGCCTTGTACGTGAGGTGACGAGTGCGTACATGTGCTAATTGTTGAAAATTCGATTTTCATTAAGTAACTATAATTGTGTATTTCTTCCCTGTTTACACTACTTGAAATTTAAGCCTACTGTTAGCTTAGGAAAGCATGTCTAAATGATTCAATTGTTTTACTTGCTCAAACTGCTTATTTGAATTCTGTGCAGCATGCTAGGCTAGAAATACCTGTTTTACCTTGGTATGAATTTAATGGACTTGAATATTCTTCGTGTTGCTGCTGTGTGTTTACTTTTGGACTACGGGCGATATCCCGAGAGATCCCTCCCTGCCTGTTTATTTGGGACAACGGATGTGGTATTCCCGGAGATCCCCCTTGCCTGTTTATTTGGGACTACGAATGTGGTATACCGGGAGATCCCCCTGCACATTTACATTGGAACTACGGGACTGCACCCGGTAGATTCCCTCAGTACTGAGTATTTATATTTGGGACTACGGATGTGGTATTCCGGGAGATCCTCTGCGCGTTATGAGTTGGACTACAGGACGGCACCCGAGAGATCCACTGGATATTTATATTTGGGGAATAGAGGAGGGTATCCTGGGAGATCCCTGGTTGTTATCTCTGTGTTAAGCTGTATTCCTTTTGTGATTATTTTGTCTCTGTTGTAGTTGTTGCTACTCTTATTACCCTGTGTTACTTTAATACTGCTTCTTTTCCTTATATATTATTGTATATGACTGGTAGGGCCCTGACCTTACTCGTCACTACTCGATCGAGGTTAGGCTTGGCACTTACTGGGTACCGCTGTGATGTACTCATGCCCTTTCCTGCACATGTTTTTCGTGTGCAGATCCAGGTACTTCGACTCAGCCCTACAACCCTTGAGGCGAGGCGATTCTCCAAAGACTTTGAGGTAGATATGCCGCGTCCGCAGACCGAGGAGTCCCTTTCCATTCTCTCTTGTAGTGATAGCCCTTCTATCTTTCCTTTTGATTTAGACATTCCGGAGTTAGAGCATTTTGTCGTATTCATGGCTTGTGATTCAAGGGATTCCGGGTTTTGGGAGTTGTTCGGTTTGAG
>NC_031999.1:4239186-4301354 GCF_001879085.1 Nicotiana attenuata
TATGCCGAGTGCCATTCTTAAACACTTTTATACTTGTTATCTTCGATTTTATTAGTTTTTCCGCATTTGTTTCTTTTTTCGAAATTCTAGGCTTACCTAATCGTAGGGACTAGGTGCCGTCACGACATGTTCCCGGAGGGCGAACTTGAGTCGTGACAAGTTGGTATCAGAGCTCTAGGTTCATAGGAGTCATGAATCATAAGCCGGTTTATTAGAGTCTCGTGGATCGGTACGGAGATGTCTGTACTTATCTACGAGAGGCTATGTAACTGTTAAGAAAATTCCACTTCACTTGAATTCCTTGTCGTGCGAGATTTTTGACATCGAAATTCTAAACTTCTGTCTTCTATTCTCACAGATGGTGAGGACACGTAATACCGGAGGTGACTAGACACCCGCGCCCCCCGCGAGAGCCGTCGGAGGTCGGGGCCAGCGTAGAGGCCAAGGACGCGCACGTGGTGCAGCCAGAGCACCTGCGCGAGCTGCTACCGAGGAGCCACCAGCAGTTCCAGCTGGAGCCTAGGCGCCTGACACGCCTACTGCTACTACTACTCTAGCTCTCCAGGAGACTCTTGCGCAGTTTATGAGTATGTACACCACTCTAGCTCAGGCAGGGTTGCTTCCCCTTACCGCAGCCACATCCCAGGTCGGGGGAGGAGCACAGACTCCCGCCGCCCGCACTCCTGAGAAGCGAGTGCACGTTGACCAGGTCCCAGAGATTATACCGGCACAGCCTGTAGCCCCAGCTCAGCCCGAGGAGAGGGCAGTAGCTTCAGAGGAGGAGCAGAAGAGGCTTGAGAGGTTCAAGAAGTATCAGCCTCCTATATTCAGTGGACTAGCATCAGATGATGCTCTGGGATTTCTAGAGGAGTGCTACCGTATCCTCCGTACCATGGGTATATCAGGATTGAGGGGGGTTTCCTTCACTATCTTCCAGCTTCGAGGAGCCGCCTATCAGTGGTGGTGTGCTTATGAGTTAGACAGTTCGGACGAGGTAGCTTCCCTGACTGGGACTNGTAGAGTCGTTCCATGCATATGTGTATTGATTATCGCTAGTTGAATAAGGTGACAGTGAAGAATCGTTATCCTTTTTCCTTGTATTGATGATCTGTTTGACCAGTTACAGGGTGCTTGTGTGTTTTCTATGATTGACTTGCGTTCAGGCTATCATCAGTTGAAGATTCGGGAGCCAGATATCCCGAAGACTGCCTTCAGGACTCGGTATGGTCATTACGAGTTCCTTGTTATGTCATTCGGGCTGACTAATTCCCCAGCAACCTTCATGCATCTGATGCACAGTGTTTTCCGGCCATATCTTGACTCATTCGTGATTGTCTTTATTGATGACATTCTGGTATATTCCCGGAGAAGAAGATCATGAGCAGCACCTCAGGACAGTGCTCCAGACCTTGAGAGAAAAGAAATTATATGCTAAGTTCTCGAAATGTGAGTTTTGGTTGGATACCATGGCGTTCTTGGGTCACGTGGTCTCGAGTGAGGGTATTCAAGCGGATCCGAAGAAAGTGGAGGCAGTGCAGAGNGGTGTACCGTGAGTAGAGTGGAGGGTTACCTTAGATCATACTTCTAGAAGATTTATTTCGTTCCTTGAGGCTCAGCGTATGGTTGAGAAGGGGTGTGACGCATATCTAGCTTATGTGAGAGATGTCAGTGTTGATACCCCTACAGTTGATTCAGTCCCAGTAGTGCGGGATTTCTCTGATGTGTTTCCAACTGACCTTCCAGGCATGCCGCCCGATAGAGATATTGACTTTGGCATTGATATGTTGCTGGGCACTCAGCCCATTTCTATTCCTCCGTACCGTATGGCTCCTCCTGAGCTGAAGGAGTAGTTATAGGAATTGCTTGATAAGGGTTTCATTTGGCCCAATGTATCACCTTGGGGTGCTCCTGTCTTATTTGTGAAGAAGAAGGATGGTTCTATGTGTATGTGTATTGATTATCTCCTGTTGAAAAAGGTTACAGTGAAGAACCGTTATCCTTTTCCTCGTATTGATGACCTGCTTGATCAATTATAGGGTGCTTGTGTGTTTTCTAAAATTGACTTGCGTTCAGGCTAACATCAGTTGAAGATTCGGGAGCCAGATATCCGGAAGACTGCCTTCAGGACTCGGTATGGTCATTACGAGTTCCTTGTTATGTCATTTGGGCTAACCAATGCCCCAACAGCCTTTATGCATTTGATGCACAGTGTATTCCGGCCATATCTTGACTCATTCGTCGTTGTCTTTATTGATGACATTCTGGTATATTCCCGGAGTCGGGAAGATCATGAGCAGCACCTGAGGACAGTGCTTCAGACTTTGAGAGAGAAGAAATTATATGCCAAGTTCTCAAAATGTGAGTTTTGGTTGGATTCCATGGCATTCTTGGGTCACGTGGTATCTATTGAGGGAATAAAGGTGGATTCGAAGAAAGTGGAAGCAGTGCAGAGTTGGCCCAGACCATCCTCAGCTACAGAGATCCGTAGTTTTCTTGGCTTGGCGGGTTATTACCGTCGATTTGTTCAGGGATTTTCATCTATTGCAACACCTATGACCAGGCTGACCCAGAAGGGTGCCCCGTTCCAGTGGACGGAAGATTGTGAGGAGAGCTTTCAGAAGCTCAAGACAGCTTTGACTACAGCCCCAGTTTTGATGTTGCCTACCGGTTCGGGGTCTTATACTGTCTATTGTGATGCCTCGAGGATTGGCCTTGGAGCGGTATTGATGCAGGACGGTAGGGTGATTGCCTACGCATCCAGACAGTTGAAAGTGCATGAGAAGAATTATCCTGTCCATGATCTTGAGTTAGCTGCTATTGTTCACGCCTTGAAGATCTGGCGTCATTATTTGTACGGTGTGCCTTGTGAGATTTATACTGATCACCGGAGTTTGCAGCATTTGTTCAAGCAGAAGGACCTTAATTTGCGCCAGAGGAGGTGGTTAGCGCTGCTGAAGGACTATGACATCACTATCTTGTATTACCCGGGCAAGGCCAATGTGGTGGCCGATGCTTTGAGTCGCCGGGCGGAGAGTTTGGGGAGTTTGGCTTATCTACCAGTGGCAGAAAGGCCCATGGCGATGGATGTTCAGGCCTTAGCCAGCCAGTTTGTGAGATTGGATCTTTCGGAGCCAAGTCGGGTCCTTGTTTGTGTGGTTTCTCGGTCTTCCTTGTTTGATCGTATCCCGGAGCGTCAGTTTGATGACCCTTATTTGCGTGCCCTCAGGGACAAGGTCCTGCAGGGTGATGCCAGAGATGTGACCATTGGTGATGACAGGGTATTGAGGATGCAGGGTCGGGTTTGTGCACCCAATGTTGATGGGCTTCGGGACTTGATTCTAGAGGAGGCCCATAGTTTGCGGTATTCCATCCATCCGAGTGCCGCGAAGATGTACCAGGACTTGAGACAACACTATTGGTGGAGGCGGATGAAGAAGGATATAGTTGGGTTTGTAGCTCGGTGCTCAATGTCAGCAGGTAAAGTATGAGCACCAGAGGCCGGGTGGATTACTTCAGCAGATAGAGATTTCGGAGTGCAAGTGGGAGCGGATCACCATGGACTTCGTAGTTGGGCTCCCACGGACTTTGAGGAAGTTCGATGTCATTTGGGTGATTGTGGATCGGTTGACCAAGTCCGCGCATTTCATTGCTATGTGTACAACCTATTCTTCGGAGCGGTTAGCGGAGATTTATATCCGGGAGATTGTCCGTCTGCACGGTATTCCAGTTTCCATTATTTCAAATAGAGGTACTCAGTTCACATCACGGTTCTAGAGGGCCGTACAGCATGAGTTGGGCACCCGGGTAAAGTTGAGCATAGCATTTCACCCCTAGATGGACGGACAGTCTGAGTGCACTATTCTGATTCGTGAGGATATGCTCCATGCGTGTGTGATAGAGTTTGGAGTTTCTTGGGATCAGTTCTTGCCACTGGCTGAGTTTGCTACAACAACAGCTATCAGTCCAGCATTCAGATGGCACTGTATGAGGCCTTGTATGGTAGGCGGTGTAGGTCCCCGGTGGGTTGGTTCAAGCTGGGCGAGGCTAGATTATTTGCACAAACTTGGTACAGGATGCTTTGGAGAAGGCTAAGGTGATTCAGGATAGGCTCCGTACAGCCCAGTCCAGACAGAAGAGTTATGCGGACCGGAAGGTTCGTGATGTTTCCTATATGGTTGGAGAGCGGGTCTTGCTGCGGGTTTCGCCTATGAAAGGCGTTATGATATTTGGGAAGAAAGGGAAATTGAGTCCGAGGTTTATCGGGCCTTTTGAGATATTGTCGCGTCGTGGGGAAGTTGCTTATGAGCTTGCCTTACCTCTTAGCTTGGCAGTAGTTCATCCGATATTTCATGTTTCGATGCTCCGGAGGTATCACGGTGATCCGTCGCACGTGTTGGATTTCAGTTCAATCCAGTTGGACAAGGATCTAATTTTATGTTGAGGAGCCAGTAGCGATATTGGACAGGCAGGTTCGAAAGCTGAGGTCAAAGAACATTGCATCAGTGAAGGTTCAGTGGTGGGGTCAGCCGGTCGAGGAGGCGACTTGGGAGACCGAGCAGGATATGCGCAGCCATTGCCCTCAACTTTTCACCACTTCAGGTATGTCTCTATGCTCGTTCGAGGACGAACAAATGTTTTATGAGGGGGAGGATGTAACGACCCGGCCGGTCGTTTTAAGAATTAACGCTTCGTTCCCCTATTAACTGCATTCCCCGTGTTTGTTTCTGTTATTGTGAGTTGCTGGGAGGATTCGTTTTGAGTTTTGGAGTGTTTTGGGACACTTAGTCCCTAAATGAGAGCTTAAGCTTTAGAATTTGGACCATAGTCGGAGCAGTGTGAAGACAGCCTTGGAATGGGATTCTGTCGATTATGTTAGCTCCGTTGGGTGATTTCGGGCTTAGGGGCATGCTCGGATTGTGTTTTGGAGGTCCGTAGCTTAATTAGGCTAGAAATGCCGAAAGTCAAATTTTTGAAGTTTCCGGTTCGATAGTGAGATTTTGATATCGGGTTGGAATGGAATTCCGGAAGTTGGAGTAGGTCCGTTGTCTCATTTGGGACGTGTGTGAAAAATTTCAGGTAATTCGGATGAGGTTTGATAGACTTTTTGATCAAAAGCGGAAATTTGAAGTTTTGGAATCCTTAGGCTTGAATCCGAGGCTGATTTGGTATTCTGAGGATTGGTACAAGTTTGAATAGTGGTATATGACTTGTTCGTATTTTTGGTTGAGGTCCCGGGGGCCTCGGGATGATTTCAAAAGGTTGACGCAAGAAATTGGGAGATTTGGAAGCAGCATCAGCTGCTGAAGTGCCGTCATAACCGCACCTGCGGATTGGGGACCGCAGGTGCGGGCCTGCAGAAGCGTGTGGCTAGTCGCAAATGAGGTCTGAGGCGGAATTGGATTTGGCCGCAGATGCGGCCCAGGCACCGCAGAAGCGCCGCATCTGCGAAATGGAGGTCGCAGGTGCGGAAATTTCTGTTTAAATGAAAAGTCACAGGTGCAACTTGGTCTACGCAGAAGCGGGACCGCAGGTGCGGTCCCAGAGCCGTATATGCGGTTCCACTGGTCAGAAAAAGGGCAGAAACGAGGGTTTAGTCTCAAAACCTTAGAAATTGATTTGGGAGCTTGGGATTGGCGATTTTGGGAGAGATTTTCACCTGGGTGTTTTGGGTAAGTAATTCTTACTCGGTTTTGATTAATTTCAACGGATCTATGCTTAAATTCATCCTTTAAATTCGAATTTGGGGTGAAAATTTGGAGAAAAATTAGAAAAGTTCTTAGGCCTAATATTGGAGTTTTGATTAAGATTTTGATGTCGGATTGGAGTAATTTTTGTATATATGAACTCGTGAGAGTGTGAGGATTCCGAATTTGTAAATTTTACCCGATTCCGAGACGTGGGTCCGGGAGGCTTTTTGGGCAATTTTCCTAATTTCGCGTATTAGCTTCGAATTAATTAGTTGAATTAGTTACTTGAAGTTATATTTACATTATGCAATTACTTTGAATAGATTTGGGCCATTTGGAGTCGGATATTCGTGGCTAGAACGTGGTCTTGAGTTGATTGAGCTGGTTCGAGGTAAGTGGCTTGCCTAACCTTGTGTGGGGGAACTCCTCTTAGGATTTGGTATTGTTGATATATGAAATGCGTTGTACGTGAGGTGACGAGTGCATACATGTGCTAATTGTTGAAAATCCGATTTTCATTAAGTAACTATAATTGTGTATTTCTTCCCTGTTTACACTACTTGCAATTTAAGCCTACTGTTAGCTTAGGAAAGCATGTTTAAATGATTCAATTGTTTTACTTGCTCAAACTGCTTATTTGAATTTTGTGCAGCATGCTAGGCTAGAAAAACATATTTTACCTTGGTATGAATTTGATTGACTTGAATATTCTTCGTGTTGCTGATGTGTGTTTACTTTGGGACTACGAGCGATATCCCGGGAGATCCCTCCCTGCCTGTTTATTTGGGACTACGGATGTGGTATTCCGGGAGATCCCCCTTGCCTGTTTATTTGGGACTACGGATGTGGTATTCCGGGAGATCCCCATGCACATTTACATTGGAACTACGGGACTGCACCCGGTAGATTCCCTCATTACGGAGTATTTACATTTGGGACTACGGATGTGGTATTCCGGGAGATCCCCTACGCATTATGAGTTAGAGTACTGGACGATACCCGAGTGATCCACTGGATATTTATATTTAGGGAATACAGGACGGTATCCTGAGAGATCCCCGGTTGTTATCTCTGTGTTGAGCTGTATCCTTCTGTGATTATTTTGTCTCTGTTGTAGTTGTTGTTACTCTTATTACCCTGTGTTATTTTAATACTGCTTCTTTTCGCAATATATTATTGTATATCTACCTGTAGTGCCCTGACCTTCCTTGTCACTACTCGACCGAGGTTAGGCTTGGCACGCATTGGGTACCGCTGTGGTGTACTCATGCCCTTTCCTGCACATATTTTTCGTGTGCAGATCCAGGTACTTCGACTCACCCCTACTACCCTTGAGGCGAGGCGATTCTCCAGAGACTTCGAGGTATATCTGCCGCGTCCGCAGACCGAGGAGTCCCTTTCCATTCTCTCTTGTAATGATAGCCCTTCTATCTTTCCTTTGGATTTAGACATTCCGGAGTTAGAGCATTTTGTCGTATTCATTGGTTGTGATTCTTGGGATTCCGGGTTTTGGGAGTTGTTCGGTTTGAGATCTTGCATTGTATATGCCGAGCGGCATTCTTAATCACTTTTATATTTGTTATCTTCGGTTTTATTAGTTTTTTCGCATTTGTTTCTTTTTTTCGTAATTGCTAGGCTTACCTAGTCGTAGGGACTAGGTGCCGTTACGACATGTTCACGGTGGGCGACCTTGGGTCGTGACACTGAGCTTCTAAAATCAGCTTATTATGAAACTCTTTTTTTAAAAGGCACTTTTGGAGAAAATTAGTTTGTGTTTGATTAAATTGAAAAGCACTTTTAACCAATAATTTGTGTTTCGTCAAATTTTTTAAAAAGTATTTTAAGTATCTAATTACGAATAAGAACATGAATTTTTTTACTTAATAGTTAATACTACTTAAGTAGTTAATAATTTTAAATATTTATTATAAAAGACTATAATTAGTTTTTTCATTTTTTGAAGTAAACTTATAAAATAAAATGAAAAAAATACCTTATTGTTTCCATATTTTAAATATATTAAAACATCATTCACTTATTCACTCCAAAATTTATCATATATTAAAATTTAATCCTAAGAATTAAAAGAAATATTTATTAGGGTGTTTTTGCTAAGAGAAATTTTTTTTAAAAAAAAACTTGTGCTTCTACTTTTGGGGAGAAGCTACTTTTTTTATTTTCTTAAAAATAGCTTCTAACTTCTACTCAAGAGTACTTTTTCTCCTCCTAAAGAATTGGCCAAACACCTCAGCTTAGAAAAAAAATACATGACAAGCTAGCCACTAAGTAGTATAAAATAGACCAATTTGCAATAGGAAAATTACACTGTATAAGCTCTCCCAAAAATAATAGCTACCAAAACATATAATTTTTTTTATATTAAGGCATAATAACATATTTTATACATAATCAATGTTTATTTTTTAAATATTTGGCTAGCGAATGTATTTTCTTTTAGCCGGCAAATCAAATGTTATTTTCTATTTAATGGTATCTAGTAGCACATATTAAATTTTAGCCTAATAATTTGGTATTATGTAGCCACCGTAAAAGTAGCTTCATATATTTTCTACTCTCTCTATTAATTATTTTTATCCGAATTCATTCAATTTCTCTCTGGTAACTATTTGAGTTGACGAAATTGGTAATATTAACCATGAACATATTGAACAATATAACAAAGAAGTAATGACTATACCAGATACCGTACTTCAAGTAGGCGATCCCGGCAGTTAAGTTGGTATGAAAGAACTGTTGCGCTGCGGAAATTTTTTCTCTATGCAAGTTCTAGTACGAGGTTTTTGAACAGAACTTTGATAGACTATCAACCCTTTTTAGGTTGAAATCTCTTTTTCTTCTTCTTCCTCAAGATTTGGTCGCTACATGCCTACATCTGAATTGGGAAGATTTTTCTTTTTTTGTTATTGTAAATTTGTTGAAATTTTTTATTAGTTTCTCTTCTTCAAAACTCTGGTTGTTGTCACGACTCGAAATTCCAATCATGGGGCCCTGATGCCGCCTAACATCCACTTGTTAGGCAAGCTAGCATTAGCTAATTACTTAACTAGTTTTATCAATTTATAACATAATAATGATAACTAAAATTTGTTAAACTCATAAATGAACGAAATATTTATATAAATAATGTGGTGTGAATCTACTCCCAGAAATTCGGAGTCACAAGTACATGAACAACTAGAATATTATAAATATGTCAGAAATAAAGTACAACTATTTGAAACTAGATCAACAATAAAACATGATAGAAGGGGACTTCAGGGATTGCGAATGTCGAGCAACTCTACCTCAAGTCTCCTGTAGTAGTCGGATCCGAGCAGTCTCCGCTACGCGCCGCTAGGACCAACACTGGGATCTGCACAAGAAGTGCAAAAGTATAGCATGAGTACAACTAACTCCAGGTACTCTGTAAGCATCGAGCCTACCCTCAACGAAGAAGTGACGAGGCTATGACAGTAGACTCACTGTAAACCTGTGCGAATAATGATAACAGAATACATAATTATAGATAAAGCAGTAAACTTAAAAAACGGACCCGATGGTCAACTACCAGAAGGGCCAAGAATACATAATCTCAAATCTCATATCACAGTACCGAGATCAAATTTTACAACTACAAACAACTACAACACATCATACTTTGTTGCGGCGCGCTATTCAATCCCAGTACTTAACACAATAACTGTGGCGGCGTGCACTCCAATCCCAACATTTAGCGCAACAATTATTGCGGCGTGCAATCCGATCCCAATATCATATCATATCGTTATCTGTTGCGTCGTGCAACCTGATCCCATCATCAAAATAACATAGTAAAGTGCAACAAGTAATGTAAAGTCAACGAAAGCAAGTTAAACATAATGTAATGAAGTTGTACAATTAATACAGGTAGGAACATATAGCAGGTGAGTAGATATTGAGCGTGAAATTAATAAATCACAATAAGTAACAAGCAAATAACAGGTACAAGTAAATCATGGACAACAAGCAAGATCATGTAGCAATCAAAGCATATAACCAGAGATAACATGGAATTAGTGATGACATAAGGTAAATAGCCCAATCCCGCATGCTTTTTAACCCATGATGGTGCATATACACTCGTCACCTCGCATATACACTATTTTCTCATATAATTCACATAACAAGTAGACCAACAAGTCCTAATTTCCTCAAGTCAATGTTAGACACGACACTTACCTCCTTGCGCAACCAACTCAACAATCAACCACGACTTTTCCGTTTGAACAATCCTCCAAACCATTCAAAACCCAACCTCAAATTGAGGTGCAAATCTCAATTATACAATATCCCTAAATTCTACCCAAAATTCCCAATTTCTACCATAAAATCCCTTGATTTGATGTTGAAAAATCATGAAAAGTAATGGAAAATTGATAGAAATTGCATTGGAGTTGCTTACCAATGAATTTGGGAAGAAAAAGTTCTTCAAAAATCGCCTCTACAGTGTTTGGGGTTGAGAATAGTTAAGTTTTGACTTTTTCCCTCTTTTACCGAGCTGCAGGAACTCTTGTTCGCAATTGCAGCCATCGCAAATGCAAAGCACGGGTCACAAATGCGAACTGTGGCCCCACCCTGCATAAGTCACAAATGCGATAAAAACATCGCATTTGCATCGCAAATGAGAAGCACGGGTCACAAAGGCGAACCGTGGCCTCAGCCTGCATCAATCACAAATGCGATAAAAACATCGCATTTCCGATGTCCCACTGAACCGCAAATGCGATCTAAAGTTTGCAATTGCGAACCTGCCTAAGTCCAGTGCCCGGTCGCAAATGCGACCAAGCCATTGAAAAAACGAATCTTGGGATATCCACAAATGCGAACATTTCATCGCAAATGGGAAGACTACTCTGCCTAAACCCCCATCACACATGCGAACTCGACTTCGCAAAAGTGGAGTTCGCAATTGCGAACAGGTCATTGCAAATGAGAGACCTGCAGTTCAGCACCAAAAATAGAAGCACACCACCTCCTCTAAATTCATCTGAAATCATCTTATTCACACCCGAAACTCACTCGAGCCCCTCGGGCTCGAAACCAAATATGCACTCAAGTGTAATGACATCCTACAAACTTGCTTGCTACCTCAAATCATAAAAATAACATTAAATAACATGAATTGATCATCAAAACACAAGAATTTTCAACTTGAAACTCATTTTCACAATTTTTCACATTGCTCGTTGAAATGCGCTCGGGTCACTCCAGACCCGAAACAAATGTTCGTACAAGTCCAAAAACATCATACTAATTTTTGGAATCGTCCAAACACCGATCCGAGGTCATTACAAAGAATGTTGACCGTGGTCAACTCAATTTCCATTTTAAGCCTAAAATCACTTTTTCTTCACAAACATACGTTAAAACTTTTTGGAAAATGACACGGACCGTACGCGCAAATCAAGAAATATTAAATGAAGTTAATAGAAGTCTTAGAACATGGAAATAAAGGCTAGTACTAAAACTGACATATCGGATCGTCACATTCTCCACTTCTAAAAGAAACTTTCATCCTCGAGCGGACATAGAAAAGGACCTGGACTGATAAAAAGAAGGGCGTAACTACTCCGCATATCGGACTCGAAATCGGATAGCCTCCTCAATCGGATGACCGCTCCACTGCACTTTCACAGAAGAAAAACATCCGGATCTCAACTTATGAATCTACCGGTCAAGAATAGATACTAGCTCTTCCTCATAGGTTAGATTTTCATCAAACTGCACCGTTCTGAAGTCCAAAACATGAGAGTTATCCTCATGATACTTCCGGAGCATGAAAATGTAAAATACCGGATGTACCCCTGCTAGGCTAGGAGGCAATGCAGTCCTATAAGCAACCTCCCCAACTCTCTCCAAGATCTCAAACGGGCCAATAAACCTTGGGCTCAACTTGCCCTTCTTCCCGAACCGCATCACGCCCTTCATAGGCGACACTCGGAGAAGAACCTTCTCTCCCACCATATAAGTTATGTCCTGAACCTTCCGGTCTGCATAACTCTTCTGTATGGACTGAGTTGTATGAAGTCGCTCCTGAATTACCTTAACCTTTTTCGTAGCATCACAGACCAAATCAGTGCCCAACAATCTAGCCTCTCCAAGCTCAAACCAACCAATTGTAGAACGACATCGCCTACCATATAAGGCTTTGCACAGAGCCATCTGGATGCACGACCGATGGTTATTATTATAGACAAACTCTGCTAGAGGAAAGAACTGGTCCCGTGAACCATCGAAATCAATAACTCATACACGTAGCATGTCCTCCACGATCTTAATAGTGCGCTTGAATTGCCCGTCCGTCTGAGGATGAAATGCGGTACTATACTCAACCTGGGTACCCAACTCACGCTGCACGGCTCTTCAAAAATGCAATGTGAATTGCTTGCCCTCGGTCAAAAATGATAGAAATGGGCAGGTCGTGCAGGCGGATAATCTCTTGGATGTAAATCTGAGCTAACCACTCTGAAGAATAGGAAGCCACCACCGGAATAAAGTGTACGGACTTAGTCAATCGGTCCACAATAACCTAGATTGCGTCATATTTCTTCGAGGTTCGTGGTAAGCCTACCACAAAATCAATAGTGTTGAGCTCCCACTTCTACTCCGGCATCTCCAATCTCTGAGTTAATCCACCTGATTTCTGATGCTCGTACTTTACCTGTTGACAATTCAAACACCGAGATACATATGCAACAATACTTTCTTCATACTTCCCCACCAATAGTGATGTTTTAAGTCACACATCTTCGTCACACCTGGGTGAATGGAATAGCGCGAATTGTGAGCCTCCTCAAGGATCAACTCTCTCAACCCATCAACAATTGGAACACAAATCCGGTCCTGAAGCTATATAAACCCATCATCACCAATCATAACCTCCTTAGCACCTCCCCGATGCACTATATCCTCCAACACCAAAATCATCAAACCGGCGAGCCTTGATACTCTCTAACAACGATGATTGTGCCCCAACACAAGCAAAACCCAGTTAGGCTTCGAACCATCCAATCTCACAAATTGATTGGCCAAGGCCTGAACAACCATAGCTAGTGGCCTCTCCACCACCGGTAAATATGCCAAATTACCCGTGCTCTCAGCCTTCCTACTCAATGCATCAGCCATTATATTGGCATTTCCCAGATGATAAAATATGGTGATATCATAGTCTTTCAAAAAATCTAACCATCTCCACTGTTGCAAATTAAGATCTTTCTGCTTGAACAAGTGTTGGAGACTCCGATGGTCGGTATAGACCCCACATGGAATGCCGTAGAGATAGTGCCTCCAAATCTTCAGTGAGTGAACAATGGCTGCCAACTCTAAGTCATGCACATGGTAATTTTTCTCATGAACCTTCAACTGCTGAGACGCGCAGGCACTCACCCTATCTTCTTGCATCAATATCATGCCAAGCCTAATATGCGATGCATCATAATACACGGCATAAGATTCCGAACCTGTAGGCAACACCAACATTGGGATTGTAGTCAAAGTACTCTTGAGCTTCTGAAAACTGAACTAACACTCGTCGGACTATCTGAAAAGAGAACCCATCTAGGTTAACTTGGTCAATGGGGATGAGATAGATGAAAACCGCTCCACGAACCGGTGATAATAACCCGCAAACCCCAAGAAGCTCTAAATTTCTGTAGCTGAAGTAGATCTAGGCCAATTCTGAACTTCCTCAATCTTCTTACGATCCACTTTAATATCCTCGGAAGATACAACATAGCTCAAAAAGGAAATCGAGACCAACTAGAACTCACACTTTAAAAACTTGGCATATAACTGACGATTCCTCAAAATCTGAAGTGCGATCCATAGATGATACTCATGCTCCTCTCGATTACGGGAGTAAACCAAAATATCATCAATGAAGACGATCACAAAAGAATCCAGATAAAGGTTGCTGGGGCATTACTCAAGCCAAATGACATAAGCAAAAACTCATAGTGACCATATCGAGTCTGAAAAGTTGTCTTAGGGACATCTGATGCCCTAATCTTCAGCTGATAGTAGCCAAATCTCAAGTCAATCTTTGAAAATACATTAGCACTCTGAAGCTTGTCAAATAAGTCATCAATCCTCGGCAATAGATACTTGTTCTTGATAGTGACTTTGTTAAACTGTTGATAGCCTATACACATCCTCATCTTTCCATCCTTCTTGTTCACAAACAACATCGGTGCACCCCCAAGGCGAGACACTTGTTCAAATGAATCCCTTATCAAGCAAATCATGCAACTGCTCCTTCAATTCTTTCAACTCAACTAGGACCATACAGTAGGGTGGGTTAGAAATGGGCTGAGTGCCTGAAATCAAGTCAATGCAGAAATTGATATCTCTATCGAGTAGCATCCCCGGCAAGTCTATTGGAAACACCTCTGGAAACTTGCGCTGAACTGGTGCCGAATTAATGGAAGGAACCTCTACACTAGGATCATGGATATAGGCCAAATATGCCAGGCACCCCTTCTCGGCCATACGCCAAGCCTTCACATAAGAAATGACCCTACTAGTAGAATGGCCAGAAGTCCCTCTCACCTCCAATCAATGCAACCCCGACATGGCTAATATCACAGTCTTGGCGTGAAAATCCAAAATAGTGTGATAAGTAGACAGCCAATCCATGCCTAAGATCACGTCAAAATTTACCATATCAAGTAATAAAAGGTCTACACTAGTCTCATAGCTCTTGATAGTGACCAAAAAAGCACGATATACCCAGTCTAGCATAATAGAATCCCTAACAGGCATAGACATATAAACAGGAGCACTTAGAGAATCACGAGACATATCCAAATGAACCAAAATAGAATGACACATATGACTGAGTGGAACCCGGATCAAATAGAACTGATGCATCTCTATGGCTAACCAGAATAATACCTTTGATAATCGCATCTGACGACTCTGCCTCAGGTCTAGCTGGAAATGCATAGAAATAAGGCTAAGTCCCACCACTCTGACCTCCGCCTATCAGACGATCTCTAACTGGCTGGCCTCCACCTCTAACGGCCAGACCACCACCTTTAGCTGCCTGACCCTCGCCTCTAGCTGGCTGAGCGGGTGGTGGAGCAACTTGTGCCGGAATCATGGCACGAGTATCCTACTGTGATATGCTGCTCCTCAATATAGGACAGTATCTCCTGATATGACCTGCATTGCCGCACTCAAAGCAACCCCGCGGTTGGCCTAACTGTTGAGTTTGAGACGATCCCTGATGATTTGAATGACCACCATAGTAACCCTGTAGTGATGGTGCACTAATAGAGGCTGAAGGTGTGCTAAATATTGGCTTCTCAGGACGAGACCCATAAGAATCACGACTACCGAAGCACTATGTGCTACGTGAACAGCTGACTAAATCGGCTTGTGCGGATGGCCTCTACAAAATGAAGCCCTGCCGCTAGATGGAGCACCACTGAAACCACCAAAATGATGAGGCTTCTTCTCAGATGCCGCCTCACTGCCCTTACCACAAACCCTGTCAATCCGTCTAGTAATCTCTACAACCTGGTTGAAAGAAATATCATCCTCAGTCTCTCTGGCCATCTGCAACCTGATATCAAAAGTAAGACCATCTATGAATCTCCTCACCCTCTCCCTCTCAGTAGGGATCAAGATAACTACATGGCAAGATAGGTCCGCAAATCTAGTCTCGTACTGGGTAACAATTATGCTACCTGCTTTAGATGCTCAAACTGACTGCGGTAGTCCTCTCTCAGAGTAAAAGGGATGAACTTCTCCAAGAATAGTTGTGAGAACTGATCCCAAGTGAGTGGAGGTGAACCTGCTAGTCAGCCTCGAACATAATCTTGCCACCATCTCTTGGCAGAACCGGTCATCTAAAATGCTGCAAAGTCGACTCCATTGGACTCCACAATACCCATGTTGCGCAACACCTCGTGGAAACAGTCCAAGTAATCTTGTGGGTACTCAGAAGGTGTACCACCAAAATGAATAGGAAAAGCTTGGTGAACTTGTCCAACCTCTTCAACCCCTCTGACAATATAGCGGGTCTCTCCACGGGCTGTGTAGCAATGACGGGCTGAACTACTCCAACTGTTGGAACCGTCAGAGTCTAATATATGGGAGTCATCTGCTCCAGAGTGTGAGTAGCAGATGTGTGGGCTCCTCCCCCAGCCTAAGAGATTGCTGGTGCTACAGGAAAACCATCAGCCTGGACCACACTCTACATAAGGCCAACTAAGCGGAATAGAGAATCCTATAGTACGGTAGTGGCTATGAACCCCTCCGGGACCTGAGCTGGTCGAGCTTAGTTTGAATAGAGATCTCCTCCTCCTGCTCTGTGCACGGTAAAATCGGAGGATCCAATTTCCCGTCGTTATGATGCCCCGTAGACATACTTCACTAGGCTCGAGACTGGGGTCGAGGATCACCCTCAAGGGTTGTCGACGCTCGACCTCGGGGCAATGCAGACCAAAGGCTATATTGGAAAAGAGGGGAGTTCCCAAAGGGTGCAGATAGAGCCGGTAAATTCTGTCAGGCTAGTCTGAGCCCGCATCAGGACGTTGATCGCTGACAACTCGACACTACACCAAGGTAGGAAGAGCGGGTCGCAATAGCTTTTACCCGAATAGTGGTTGGGATCAATTTCCATAGGGAGCTAGTAGTGGAGTTGGATTTTCTGTCTAGTCTAGAGATGTGTTTGTGCTCCTAATGTCACTTCAAACATTCTTGGTTTTTTTGATTTTATAACTACTATGATAAAACTAATGATTAACGCTATATTTTGCTACTAGAATATTGCAAAGTTGTATCTAATGGGAAGGAAGGCACTAGGGTCGTGGCATTACCTAGGTGGCTAATCGACGGGTAGATGCTACTAAGGATAGATTGACATATTTGGGGCTTATGCTATAACCGTTGCACAATTGTACCCACTCTCACACCTCTCGGTAGAGAAAGTGATTTTGCCCGATTGACTCTCTCGAGACCAATTGGGTAGGCCATTTTGATGAAGCAACTATGGTTCAAGTAGGGTGATTAATCTCTCCAGATTTAACCCGTTAATTGGGACTATCATTTCTCATGAGTCCATCCCAATTCCTTGTTGGGTCAATTTTTGGGGTCATGGACTCTCTTTCTCAAGAGGAGTTAGACCCACTAAGCTTGAATCAGTGTTTGCAACCACAATTTCGAAATTAAAACATAAAATCAACCCAAATAGCAAACACCCACAATCATTCTAACCCTAGATGGCAACACCCATCAATTACCCACACTAGGGTTGAGCCACAACCCTAGCTAATGGGTTTAGCTACTCATGCTAGATACAGAAATTGAAGAAATAGATGAAGAACTAAGCATATTAATTGATTACTAAGAAGAAACTACAATAATCTATCGTTAATGAAGAGCAAAAGTGCCGAAAATGGCTACAAAAGTCAGTCTCACGAGCGCAGCTAAGTCTGGAATATAAAACCTCCTCTAAATATTGTAAAATGTTCTATTTATACTAGGCTGGAAAAACTGGACAAAAATACCCCTGCGGGGTCAGTGCGGGCCGCGCAAAATGGACCGCGGCCGCACTGGCTCTTGGACTTCTCATTTCTACTTCTCTGAAGTTGGGGACCGCAGACCGCGTGGAAGTGCACCGCGGCCGCGGTGGAAGTTGGCGCGGCCGCACAAAAACGAGCGCAGGCTGCATTGCTTGGAATTGGCAAAATGTGAGCTCTCTGAATCTCTGCTCCGCGGACCGCACAAACGAGTAGCGCGGCCGCGGAGCCTGACCGCAGACCACGTGAATCGTACCGCGCCCGCGTTGCCTCCAGCTTGAAAATGCCAACTCTCTGAACCTCCTAGTGCGGCTGCATTCACCTTTGCGCGGTCCGCACTAGGTTCTCTTTTCCTCAATTTACTTAGTCTTTGACACTTGAGCAGGTTTCACTCCTTTTTGAGCCGATCTTTGACATTCGTCGCTTTGTCAATCAAACCTGCAATGAAGTACAACTTGTGAGCATTTTGGGACTATTTTGTAGCAATTTATAACCAAAGCATAGGCAAGTAGGGGCATAAAACACGTTAAAATCCTAACTTATCAACTCCCCTAAACTTAAGCCTTTGCTTGTCCTCAAGCAAACAAAATAAGACCCACCCCTTAAAGGAAAATCCAAGTAATTTCAGCTATCCTAAAGCAACCTCAACAAGCATCAATTGGGACTAACAATTGCCCTCAATACGGATGCATCATTAACACATTTAATCTTTTGAAGAACCATGGATCAGGTGTGACACAAGAGCATCAAGAGTTGACACATTTCATCAAGGAACTTACCTCAATTACTTTGGTCATTGTGGAACCCAAACTCACACATCCTCAACTCTCCCTAAGCGAACCTCACCTTTTAGAGTATTAACACACAAGTCAAGGTTGATGGAGTTTCACTCATCTCTCTCAAGAAGAAGGTCACAAGTCCGGCTCTAGGTACCATATGCTTGCCCCTTATGTAAGTATCCACTAATGTAGGTTTCCTTCAACTCAAGATCCTATAGGGCTTTTGCGGAGTCATTATGAAATCTTTTGGGTACGGGTAGGACATGTTTTTATTCAAGTGGGTTCAATCTTCCCTTAAGCACTTCTTTTGATTCATTATGGCACAACTCTCTTGACTCTTTTGAGTATTCCACTTCTTTACAAGGGGTTAGAGAGACACATTGTCACTCTTTCTTATGCAATACAAAACATCTCTCCTTTTTCTACTTTTTCCACACCTTTTTTCCCTTTTGTTTTCCTTGAATCCCTTTTTATTCTTGTTCACTTTGGACTTTCTTTTTGTCTTTTTCTTTTCTTGCTTTTTCATTGCCTTCCTTTTTCTTTTGCTTTTGTACCTTTCTACCACTTTGTTTCCTTTCTTGTCTCCCCCCCCAAACTTAGACATTTGCCATTACTCAAGGGAAGATTTGGGTGTCAAGAGAGGGTAATCATTTAGAACGGGTATAGGATTGTAGCATTGGTTCTTGAAAGAAAAGGTTTAAGGCTCAAAAGGGTTAACTAGGAATCATCTTGGTAGGCTATGGAATTGTTCAACTTAACATTCGGATCAAGGAGAGCCTATAATCACTTCTCAAGTCAAATTTCACCTAGGATCTCACCTCAACAAACATTCAGGGCAAGTTCTAGACCATTGGCTCGGGACTTGGACTCACAATTCGATTCCTCACCACACACGCTAGGGGATTGCTAAAGACATCGAGTCGAGGGCCCACAACGACCTTAGTTATGATTCAAGCACACAATGGTCTGAAAAGACCACATGGTGATTGTTTGGTCAACGCAAGAGTCTCAAAGCCATGACTTTCACCATCCTAAACACAACATTATGTCTTTGACCATGGGATCAAGGGCAAATGTGCTAGGCCCAAGTGAAGCTTTGCTTGAGGTACCCTTAACTACAACTATCAAAAACAAAAGAAAAATCAAAGAAACGGACTCAACCCTTAAGAAGATTGTCACTCCATCCATCATCGGGAAGAGCCACCCGGTCCACACAATACTCCACCCTTGGAAAGAACCGTGGCCTTAAGAAAACCAAGGGCTTATTGGAAGCGTCAAAAACAAAACACGAGGCTACGAGCCCAACTATAAAGCTAAAAACGATAAATTTTTGCGAAAATAGAAAATAGAATGAATATTTACAATAGGGGATTAGAATACACAAATGGGGGATGAATATATACAAAATGTAACTTAACTTTATATACAAACCAAAATAGAAGATAAAAAGTACTGAATGTAAAGTTATTTACATAACAAATAGAAAATCAACCAAAAGGAATAAAAACTGAGTCAAATATGTACAGTCATCCAGATAGTCAACAAAAAAAAGTAGGGCGCACCCCCACGAATAACAGCTGGCATTATCCCCAATGCCAACTACCAAAATAAGCATAAAAAAAGTCATAGCAAAGGATATAGGGGCTCCCTAAGCCTGGTNATAATAGTTATGACGCTTGAATGGAACTTATAGTACCATTTCTCTTATGTAGACTAAGGAGTCGTGAAAATTGCATAGCTTGAGATTGGGGCAGTATATACAAGGTATGTGAGGCTATCCCTTTCCTTCTTTTGCACGACTCCGATTGTACATAATGTAATGAACGAGCTTCCAAAGATACTCTACTCTTAGAAGCTAGCAGTACTTACATTGTTTCCCCTCTTATGGAACGATTGATGTTGATGTTGCTTCTCTTATTCTTATGTTGTCAATGTTATTGGTACTTCCTGATTCTTATAAGGTTCATGGTGAAGAGGTAGTCCTAATAACGTGTACAGAGGATACCGACCTTACGTCACTCCGAAAGGTTTAGAACGTGAGTTCATGAGTCGAGCATGCATTATATATATGTATCTATTTTACTCTACCGAGCCGCGCTATAGTCGGCCGGGTATGGCACCTATTGTGCAACCACTGATCAGTTGGGTTTTACCGAGCTCCACGTGGCCGGGTACATTTTTACCGAGCCTATTGCGGCCGGGTACGATATGATGATGATGATGCCCACAGAGGCGTATGTTTTAAAAGTTTATGTATATATACATATGTATTACGCATTTCATGTCAGTAGCCTTAGAGGTACCCAGATGTTACAGGTTGTTTATTCTCTATCCCTGCTTACATTACTGTTCGTACTTATGGTTCCCTGCCTTACATACTCAGTACTTTATTCGTACTGACGTCCTTTTATTTGTGGACGCTGCATGTCGTGCTGCAGGTCCTGATAGACAGGCAGGCGCAGCTCCCCCACCATAGTAGGCTGTCCAGTTCAGCGGTGATTGGCGAGATCCCTTCTTCGGACTTGCCTTGGTCTTGGTATGCATTTTTGTTATAGATATTATGGGTATGTCGGGGCCCTGTTCCGGCTATGTTGCAACACTTATGTTCCTTTAGAGGCTCATAGACAGGTGTCGACTCATGTATAGTTTGGTAGGCCTTGTCGGCTGGTTTTTGTTGTATAGTCTCTCATGGTAGTGTGGTAGCTCGTACCTTATATATAGTTTCTTGATTGTCTAGTCATCCCATGTTATGTATGTTCATGCCATCATATTTTATTGTTGGTTGTCCATGACCCATGTCTACCATTTATATTGATTTCGTCAGCCCTAAAAGATAATAAAGAAGGTTAGATAAAATGTATGTTGGTACTCGGTAAGTATGGTCGGGTGCTAGTCATGGCCCTCCGTTTGGGTCGTGACAGAAGGCTCGGTAGAAGGCTCTACCGCAACTGGCTCCTCAGACTGGCTAGTTGGGGCATAGGCAAGTGGCTGGTAGCTCTTGTGTTTAGGGTTGTCTGGACCCTGCATACTGTACCAAGAGTAAGGAGCCACTGGCTTGGTCTTGACATCAAATCTCTTCTTCTCCACCTCCAGGTCCCGGAAATACATTGAAAGGGTGTTGGGAAAAGGGTAATTCCGGTTTTGCTCTTGCCCCACAGCAGAAATCACACGGGACATCACATTGCCCACATTGATAGGGTACCAGCCATAATAGATCCAATAAGAACAGCTCGGGTAAGTGGAATAGTTTGATCGTAGGTAGAAAGGTCAAGCCGATTGCACACAAAAGTCAACCACCCCCGAGCCTCAAAGTTGAAGGTCTTCCGGTATATTTTTCTTCCTGCCTGCAACCACCCTGGAACAGTACCTGGGATTGCTAAGTACTGGGCCAACCAAGGACGGACTTCCTCACCCATCCCTAACTTGGCCAGATATACAGACTCATCTTCATCCCTGAACCCTAAATACTCATTCAGAGAATTTCTATCAAACAACACCGTTTTGTCTCTAACTTTGGTCACCTTAGTATCCTTGACGATGTGGGCCACATTAGAGTAGAATTCCCTGACCATGTGCTCATTTGCATCGATGCACGTCTCCATGAAAAACTCCCATCCCTTTCTAGTTCTAAACTCCCTCTGCACATTAGGGTTGTGGGTAAGAGGTCATTGTCAATAAACCTCCTCTCTGGTATCAATTTCCTCACCGGCCACCACTCCCTAAACTTGTGGTAAGCCACTTGGCTCACGAATCTATCTTCCCACTCTTCTTCTTTCCTAGTTCGTGCAATTCCCCCAATCTGAGGCTCACCACCCTCATCGCCGCCTGCACTCTCCCCAGATAATGAAGCTGTGGGGGAGGTGGAGTAGTTCCCACTACCTGCTGCTGACTCGTCAGATGAATCAGAAACAACATTTACCGGTCTTTTGATGGTGGGTGATGCTGGAGGGGTATCAGTTAGGTGGAGGGGGTTGGTTATGTGAGTTGGGACTAAATCTGAGGAGATGTCCTTGGAAGGCACATACTCACTCCCCGAGGAATGAGAAGCAGCCTTCTCAGCAGCTCTTATTAGTTTCCGGGTCTTTTTGATGTTCTCCCGAGCCTAGGGAGTGAGTTTTTCTATTCTCTTGCCTTTACACCCTCGGGAGGAACCACCTCTCCCGGGTTGTTGTGTTCTCTTTCCTTCTCTTTGTTTAACCATTATCTGCAAACACACGCATCTAACATTGTTAGTTTAAGCACAGGCAGTGAAACAGGTGAATGAAAAAAATTGCAGACAACAGTTGAAGAACACAGTTGCTGAAACATGCAACGCGGCCCGCACAAGAAGGAGTGCGGCCGCGTTGGAGGCACCGCGGACCGCGGTCCGCGCTGGGCAAAGGCCCAAAATAGCAACTCTCTGAATCACCCACCGCGATCCGCACAAAATGGGATCGCGGCCGCGATGGGCCAGCGCGGACCGCACTAAAGTGCAATGCGGCCGTGCTGGAAAAAGTCAACTTGCAATCAAAGAGCACCGCAGCCCGCACAAGAAATGGAGCGCGGACCGCGTCAGGGCAGCGCAGTCGCGCAAAAGGCGACCGCGGTCCGCGCTGAGCTAAGGTTTACGGGCAGTAAGTTAGGGTTGTATTTATGCCATTTTTGTTCAAATTTTTACACCTACTTTGTCCCTACTCATTTTCCCAATCATTAGACACATTCAGCACATAACCCAGGTTTTAAACTATCCTAAACTATCAATTAAATGAAAAAGAAGAAGCTAGGAGACAACAGAAGAAGCTAAAACTACTGGGCAAGCAATTAAAATGAAAATATGAAATTAATTAATCATAAATGCACGAAATGTTACCAGGTTTGTGAAGATTGAATGCAATTAGTCCAAGGAAGCAAGAGTTACGGTCTCAGAAAGGGATGAACAGTAGTTCTAGGGCTTAGAGTTTTCAGAGTTCGAAAAGGGTACACTGAGACCCTGGGGCTCTATTTATAGAAAACGATGCGGGCCCCATACTCACCTGCCAGCGTGGCCGCGCAAGGCGGACCGCGGACCGCGCTGGATTTCACCAAATGAAGTTTCAATAGGCAACCTCCGTGGACCGCGTAAAAGCAGACCACGGCCACGAAGGTCCACCGCGGACCGCACTAACTGGAACGCGGCCGCGGTGGAAAACTTCAGAGACCATCATTGTTGGACCATGCCAGTGCGGACCGCACTAAGGTGACCGCAACCACACTGGCAAACTTCAGAGACTGTTCAATTTGTTCCAACTTATTTTGCACTGCATCAACACAATCCCTGCAACATCTCACAACCAATTAGCTCAAAAATCCTAAACTATAAAGAAAATCAAAGAGAAAGAAAAAGAGATGGGTTGCCTCCCAAGAAGCGCCTGATTTAACGTCGCGGCACGACGCGGGTCTACCAACACATCATTTGAAATGTAACATAGCCACCACGTGGCTATCATCAATCTTCCCAAGATAATGTTTCACACGATGTCCATTGACTCTGAATATTTCACCATTCTTGTTCCTTAGATCAAGAGCACCAAATGGGGTCACGAACACAACTTCAAATGGCCCACTCCACTTTGATTTGAGCTTTCTCGGAAACAGACGTAACTGGGAGTTGAAAAGAAGAACCATATCACCAACTTTGAATTCCTTTTCCCGAGCATATTTGTCGTGAAGATACTTCATCTTGTCCTTATACAAGGACGAGCTGGAGTAGGCATGAAATCTAAACTCATCCAGCTCATTAAGTTGCTCAACACGGAGATTTGCTGCAACATCCCATTCCAAGTTCAACTTTCTCAAGGCCCACATAGCTTTGTGCTCCAATTCCACCTGAAGATGGCAAGCTTTCCCAAACACCAACCGTACGGGGAAATACCAATTGGGGTCTTGTAAGCCGTCCGGTACGCCCATAAAGCGTCATCTAACTTTTTCGACCAATCGCTCCTATTAGCATTGACCGTCTTGGACAAGATACTCTTTATTTCTCGGTTGGAGACTTCCACTTGACCACTAGCTTGAGGATAATAGGGGGTGGTCACTTTGTGAGTTACTCCATACTTGGCAAGCAATGAGTTGAAAGCCTTGTTGAAAAACTGAGACCCCCCATCACTAATGATAGCACGAGGGGTGCCAAACCTTGTGAAGATACTCTTTTTCAAGAATGCCACAACACTTCGGGCTTCATTGTTGGGTAAAGCAACGGCTTCAACCCACTTTGAGACATAGTCCACCGCCACGAGAATATAAGTGTTCCCACAAAAGCTCACGAAAGGACCCATGAAATTGATGCCCCAAACATCAAAAATATCCACCTCGAGAATCGTATTGAGAGGCATCTCATCCCTTTTCGAAATTCCGCCGGCTCTTTGGCATGCATCACATCTCTTTACCAAATCACTAGCATCCTTATACAAGTCGGCCAATAAAAACCGCAACTCAAGACCTTTGAAGCCGTCCTCACCCCTCCATGATGGCCACCATAGGGGGAGGAGTGACAAGCCTCCAATATGCTCAATTGTTCACCTTCCGGGACACATCTTCTAATCACACCATCCGTGCAAATTTTAAACAAGTATGGATCATCCCAATAAAAATCCAAACTATCCCGCTTGAATTTCTTCTTTTGGTTGGAAGAGAGCTCACAAGGGACAATTCCGGTCACAATGAAGTTGGCGATGTCCGCGAACTATGGCATGTCACACATTGACACGGAATGAAGTTGCTCGTCCGGGAATGTATCATTTATTTCAAGGTCGTCACACGGCCACCCTTCTTCCTCCAACCGGGACAAATGGTCCGCAACTTGGTTCTCACTTCCCTTCCGGTCCACTATTTCTAAGTCAAATTATTGAAGAAGTAACACCCATCTCATCAATCTTGCCTTGGAATCCTTCTTGGTCATCAAATACCTAAGGGCGGCATGGTCCGTGTGCACAATCACCTTGGCCCCCATAAGATAAGGCCGAAATTTTTCCATGGCAAATACAATTGCCAACAATTCCTTCTCCGTCACCGTGTAATTCCGTTGAGCTTCATTCATAGTCTTGCTTGCATAGTACACGGGATGGAACATTTTACTAATTCGTTGACCTAACACTGCCCCCACCGCAACGTCACTTGCATCACACATTAGTTCAAAGGGCAAGCTCCAATTAGGTGCGGTGATGATAGGAGTTGTGGTCAACTTGTGCTTTAAAAATTCAAAGGCCTCCATGCATTTTTCATCAAAAACAAACTTGGCATCTTTCTCTAGTAACTTGCAAAGGGGATTCACAACCTTCGAGAAATCTTTGATAAACCGCCGGTAGAACCCGGCATGCCCAAGAAAACTCCTCACCCCTTTGATAGAAGTAGGGGGAGGGAGCCTTGAAATCACCTCGATCTTTGCCTTGTCTACCTCAATCTCATGCTTAGAAATCTTGTGACCCAACACTATACCTTCTTCAACCATAAAATGGCATTTTTCCCAATTGAGAACGAGGTTAGTTTCTTCACATCGGGCCAAGACTCTATCCAAGTTTACCAAGCATTCTTCAAAGGAGTCACCAACCACACTAAAGTCATCCATAAAGACCTCCAATATGTCTTCCACCATGTCGGTGAAAATAGCCATCATGCAACGTTGGAAGGTCGCAGGAGCATTGCACAACCCGAATGGCATCCGGGAGAAAGCAAATGTACCATAGGGGCATGTAAAAGTGGTCTTCTCTTGGTCCTCCGGGGCAGTTAAGATTTGATTGTAGCCCGAGTACCCATCCAAAAAACAATAGAACGCTCGCCCCGCAAGGCGATCAAGCATTTGATCGAGGAATGGCAAGGGAAAATGATCCTTGCGGGTCACCTTGTTGAGTTTCCGGTAGTCCATACAAACTCTCCACCTGGTAATGGTTCGAGTGGGAATAAGCTCATTGTTGTCATTGTTCACCACCGTCATCCCTCCTTTCTTTGGCACACATTGGACCAGAGAAGTCCATGAGCTATCAGAAATTGGATACACCACACCCGCATCAAGCCACTTGATCACTTCTTTCTTCACTACCTCTTGCATTGCTTCATTTAGCCTCCTTTGATGTTCTAGGGAAGGCCTTGCATCATCCTCCAAGATAATTTTATGCATGCAAAATGCGGGGCTTATTCCCCGAATGTCCGCCAGAGTCCATCCTATTGCCCTTTTTCGCCTTTGAAGCACCTCCAAAGTGGCCTCAACCTGCAAGTTAGTAAGGCAAGAAGAAAGAATAACTGGAAGAGTTGAATTAGAGCCCAAAAATTCATACCTGAGGTGTGGAGGAAGTGGCTTCAACTCCAACACCGGTGGCTCCTCAATTGATGGTTTTGTTGGTGGAGTTTTCCGATTTTCAAGATCCAAAGACAATTTTCTCGGCTCATAGGAATAAGAGCCCATCCCATGTAATGCATTGACACACTCCACTCTGCTTGCATCATCATCGACATCAAGATTTAACAACACGGCCTCAAGGGGATCCTCCACGTTGATCATGCCACTTGTGTCATCCACAATCACAGCTGTGACTATGTCCACAAATGAGCACACCTCGGTGCTATTGGGCTGCTTCATGGATTTGCAAACATGGAAAACCACCTTTTCATCTCCCACTTGGAATGTTAGCTCACCCGCTTCAACATCAACCAATGCCTTCCCTGTTGCTAAGAAAGGTCTCCCAAGAATAATCGGGACTTCAAAGTCCACTTCACAATCCAATATGACAAAGTCGGCCGGCAATATGAATTTGTCCATCCGGACAAGTACGTCATCAATTATACCCAAAGGCCACTTCATCGACCGGTCCGCCATTTGAAGTCTCATTGAGGTTGGCCTAGGTTGCCCAATTCCCAAAGTCTTGAAGACTAAATAAGGCATCAAATTAATGCTAGCCCCCAAGTCACAAAGGTCCTTAGCAAACTCCGCACTACCGATAGTGCAAGGGATAGTAAAAGCTCCAGGGTCTTCAAGTTTCGGGGCCATAGAATGCACTATCGCACTGACATGGTGAGTCATCTTTATTGTTTCACAATCCATGGAATGCTTCTTTGTGACCAAATCCTTCATGAACTTTGCATAGCCCGACATTTGTTCAAGTGCCTCCACCAAAGGCACATTGATTGTAAGGCTTTTCATCATATCTATGAACTTTTTGAATTGATTGTCACTCTTTTTCTTTGCTAACCGCTGAGGATAAGGTGGAGGTGGTCTAGGCAAAGGTGCCTTGGCTTTTGGCACCACCGGCTCCGGCATGTCGATTATGTGCTCCCTAGACGGGTTCACGGCCTCTTGAGTTTCCACCTCGGCCTCATCAATATCTATCCTCACCTCATTGTTCACATTTGGTTCAACCATATCTTCAACAATCAAAGGACCCACATCTTCTTGGAACCCAACATTATTATCCACAACTTGATTTTCTTTCGAGGCATGCACATCACCGCCTCTCCCACTTCTTGTTGTAACCTCCATCACATGATTGTTACCTCCCTTCGGGTTCACTACCGTATCACTTAGTAGAGAACCCTTAGGTCGAGTATTCAACGATTGAGAGATTTGGCCTAATTGCACCTCCAAATTCCGAATAGAGGTATTGTGGGAAGCCAATCGAGCATCGGAGTCTTGGTTCTTCTTCATCATTTATTCGAACATCATTTCTATTCTTCCCATATAACTACCTGAAGAAGTAGACCCTTAAGATTGAAACGAGGCAGATTGTTCGGTTGTTGATACATCGGGGGCCTTTGAAAACCTTGCCCCCGGTTGCCTTGATTTCCATTGTTATTCCACCCGCCTTGACCATTGTTGTTATTCCAATTATTATTGTTCCCATTCCAATTGCCTTGATTGTTACCTTGGTTACCCCAATTGTTGTTTTGATTGTTGTTGTTCCAATTGCCACCACCTTGTTGTTGGTTGTTATTATTCCAATTACCGTCGCCTTATTGATTGCCCCAATTTCCTTGGGGGCGCCATTGTTGTTTTCCTTGATTTCCTCTATTCCCTTGGTAGTTATTGACATATTGACATTCCTCGCTTTGATCATCATAGCACTCATTCGAATAACCACCACCATCATTGTTGTTGTCAAATTGCTCACAATTACCTTGAGGTTGTTGTTGCCCTCTTTGCCTCCTTTTTAACATAGAAACACCTTCCATTGCGTTGACTTGGAGCGGGTTTTGGACTTGTTGCAATTGCGCCTTCGCCAATTGATTCATAGTTATTGTAAGCTCGGCAATAGCTTGGCCATGATCGTTCAATTCCTTGTGCAAATGGATGACCGTGGGGTCACCTTGGGGCATATTTGCTCGGCTTTGCCATGCCGAAGAGGTGTCGGCCATTTCATCAAGTACATCACATGCCTCTTGGTAAGAAAGTTTCATAAATTTCCCTCCGGCCAATTGGTTCACAATGCACTGATTCGTGGTGTTGATGCTCCGATAAAAAGTTTGTTGTATCATCACCTCGGTCATGTCGTTATTAGGGCACTCCTTCACCATTGTTCTATATCTTTCCCATATTTCGTGCAAAGGTTCCGTTGGCATTTGCTTGAAAGCTAGAATCTCATCCCCAAGAACTCTTGGGACTACTCTTGGCGGTGGCGGAGGAGGGTCTGGAATAGGATTGTTGTCATTGGCCTGACGGCCTCTACGTGGAGCTTGAGGTACGGAAAGCTCATCATGATCAATATCTTCTACCTCCTCCCCCGCCATGGCATTGCCAAGAGGGTCATTAGCATTTAAAGCCATATTACCTGAGTGATCGACACAAACAAAATTAGTAAACAAGAAGGAAAGAGAAGCAAAACACAAAACAAACTAAATAGATAGTCAACACCGTAAGCTCCCCGGCAACGGTGCCAAAAAGTTGATCGCTGCCAACTCGACACTACACCAAGGTAGGAAAAGCGGGTCGCAATAGCTTTTACCCGAATTAGTGGTCGGGATTGATTTCCACAGGGAGCTAGTAGTGGAGTTGGATTTTCTGTCTAGTCTAGAGATGTGTTTGTGCTCCTAATGTCACTTCAATCATTCTTAGTTTTTTGATTTTATAACTACTATGATAAAACTAATGATTAACGCTAAATTTTGCTACCAGAATATTGCAAAGTTGTATCTAATGGGAAGGAAGGCACTAGGGTCGTGGCATTACCTAGGTGGCTAATCGACGGGTAGATGTTACTAAGGATAGATTGACATATTTGGGGCTTATGCTATAACCGTTGCACAATTGTACCCACTCTCACACCTCTCGGTAGAGAAAGTGATTTTGCCCAATTGACTCTCTCGAGACCAATTGGGTAGGCCATTTTGATCAAGCAACTATGGTTCAAGTAGGGTGATTACTCTCTCGAAATTTAACCCGTTAATTGGGACTATCATTTCTCATGAGTCCATCTCAATTCCTTGTTGGGTCAATTTTTGGGGTCATGGACTCTCTTTCTCAAGAGGAGTTAGACCCACTAAGCTTGAATCAGTGTTTGCAACCACAAATTTGAAATTAAAACACAAGATCAACCCAAATAGCAAACACCCATAATCATTCTAACCCTAGATGACAACACCCATCAATTACCCACACTAGGGTTGAGCCACAACCCTAGCTAATGGATTTAGCTACTCATGCTAGATACAGAAATTGAAGAAATAGATGAAGAACTAAGCATATTAATTGATTACTAAGAAGAAACTACAAAAAACCTATCGTTAATGAAGAGCAAAAGTGCCGAAAATGGCTACAAAAGTCAGTTTCACGAGTGCAGCTAAGTCTGGAATATAAAACCTCCTCTAAAAATGGTAAAATGTTCTATTTATACTAGGCTGGAAAAACTGGACAAAAATACCCCTGCGGAGTCAGTGCGGACCGCGCAAAATGGACCGCGGCCGCACTGGCTCTTGGACTTCTCATTTCTGCTTCTCTGAAGTTGGGGAACGCGGACCGCATGGAAGTGCACCACGGCCGCGGTGGAAGTTGGCGCGACCGCACAAAAACGAGCGCGGGCCGCATTGCTTGGAATTGGCAAAATGTTAGCTCTCTGAATCTCTGCTCTGCGGACCGCGCAAACGAGTAGCGCGGCTGCGCCTGACCGCGGACCGCGTGAATCGTACCGCGCCCGCATTGCCTCCAGCTTGAAAATGCCAACTCTCTGAACCTCCTAGTGCGGCCGCATTCACCTTTGCGCGGTCCGCACTAGGTTCTCTTTTCCTCAATTTATTTAGTCTTTGACACTTGAGCAGGTTTCACTCCTTTTTGAGCCGATCTTTGACATTCGTCGCTTTGTCGATCAAACCTTCAATAAAGCACAACTTGTGAGCATTTTGGGACTATTTTGTAGCAATTTATAACCAAAGCATAGGCAAGTAGGGGCATAAAACATGTTAAAATCCTGACTTATCAGACATCAACTAGCTGTCCCATCTCCATATCTTTGTAATAAATGCGTTTGGACTATGTGGGGATTCCCCCCTTCCTATATAAAAGGGGTCTTTGCCGTATTGTAGGGATCAGTTGCTCCATACTAAATACATAAGAATATTCTCTCTGCTCTCCAACACTTTCTCTTGGTTTCGTTATCTCATTTATTGCTAATATTTATTGTGTTCTATTCATTGTTCATCATTTATTGCTTATGATTGGCAATAAAGAGCCTTCGTTGATTTTATTATAACTGTTAGTCGCTCTTCAATTGCCTTCGATAGCTCCCAGCCGAGCACCGGAATCGGCCTCGAGGCCCCAAGCTCGAGGCCCCGATTGTTAATCTATCAGTTTGGTTATCACCTTATTCCTAACTCTTATCTCGTTTCTAAGTCTCACACATAGCATCAACTACTTAACGACCAGCATATAAATAGATCACGTATTTTTAGAGTCCCATAATCAAATTTAATTATTATCACAATTTTCACGGTAAACACGTTGGCGCCCACCGTGGGGCTAAAAATAATAGTGATTATTTTCTTGCTGGTTTAACCACGTGACGCAACTTATCTTTCACACTTTTTCTTGTCCAAGATCTTTGAATTCAGGCCAAATTTCTAACTCAGTAAACGCACGTGAAAACATCAACCTTGAAGACCACGGAGAGAATGGTGTAGCTGTTCCAGGTGTCGGTATACCACCACGGAACCCTGCGAATGCACCGGAGCCGGCCTCCAAGGGTACCACCTCACGCAACGCCCAACGCATTGACACCACTCCTCGTATTCACCAGAAAGCGCGCCGAAAAGTTCTGCGAGAAACTCGGCAAAATCCAAACTGGGCAAAAAAAGAGATTCCTCAACATGTCGTTCATATGATTATTGGAGGGACCGACATTCCCCAAGGGCCCATGATCAAACAGACAAAAATATCCGCCCCAGTAGAAGGACCGATCCGAGACCGCGTGGCCGAAGACACCCTCGCATTCAGTGAAAAGGATCTCGAGACCTTGGCAGAATCACACAACGACGCGCTGGTAATCTCGTTTCTTTTAAGCAACATTCGATTTAAACGTGTGCTCGTGGATCCAGGCAGCTCGGCCAACATAATCAGGTCAGAGGTAATAGAACAGCTTGGGTTGCTTGATCAGATCATACCCTCCTCCCGAGTCCTCCACGGCTTCAAGATGGCCGGCAAAGTAACAAAAGGAGAAATCACCCTCCCGGTCGACACGTCCGGTGCGGTTCGGAACACCAAGTTTAGAGTCATCAATGGCGACGTGAGGTACAATGCATTGCTTGGCAGGCCGTAGATACACAGCATGAGGGCAGTACTGTCAACTCTGCACCAGATGATAAAATTTCTGACAAAGGATGGCATAACGACCATATATGGAGAACAGCATGCGGCGAAAGAAATGTTTGCGATTTACCAGGAGGCGTCGACCCCCATACGCCTGACCTCGGATGAGCCTAGGAGCATAAAGACCCCCGAGGACGACGAAGAAGATTTCCTCGCCCCTCGAACTTTCGTTGCCCCCGAAGAGTCGGATGCAACGAAATCAACTATTAAAGATCTGGAGCAAGCTGTTTTGATCGAACACCTCCCAGATCATAAGGTATACCTGGGAACGGGATTAACCCCCGAACTCAGGAAAGAATACATCCAATTTCTTATTAGAAATATCAAATGTTTTGCTTGGTCCCACTTAGATATGACAGGAATTTCGCCAGAAATAACCTCCCACCTACTGAGTGTCGACCCTAGGTTTAAATCAATGAAGCAGAAAAGAAGACCCTAGTCCGAGATAAAACACGCATTCATTAAGGATGAGGTAACGAAATTTCTTAAAATAGGGTCCATTAGAGAGGTAAAGTACCCCGAATGGCTGGCAAACATAGTAGTGGTACCCAAAAAGGGGAATAAGCTAAGAACGTGCGTAGATTATAAAGACTTAAATAAGGCGTGTCCCAAGGATTCATTCCCATTGCCGAACATTGATCGCCTGACCGATGCTACGGCCAGCCACGAGACCCTCACCTTTCTTGATGCCTACTCGGGGTATAATCAAATTCAGATGAACCCAGAGGATAGGGAGAAGACTTCGTTCATCACGAAGTACGCTACCTACTGTTACAATGTAATGCCCTTCGGACTGAAAAACACAGGGGCTACGTACCAGCGTCTAGTTAATAAAATGTTCGAGCATCAAGTAGGCAAATCCATGGAAGTTTATATTAATGATATGCTAGTTAAGTCCCTGCGCGCAGAGGACCATTTGACTCATTTGCAGGAAACATTCGACATCCTCAGAAGTTACAACATGAAGCTCAACCCCGAGAAATGTGCCTTCGGAGTGGGTTCAGGAAAATTCTTGGGCTTCATGGTATCAAACTGGGTGATCGAGATTAACCCCAATAAAATCAAGGCCATCAAAGAAATCAGGGTGGTAAATAATGTAAATGTCGTGCAACGGCTGACAGGGCGAATAGCGGCTCTGGGCAGATTCATACCAAGGTCATCCGACAGGAGCCATCATTTCTTCTCTTTACTCAAAAGGAAAACCAACTTCGAATAGACTCAATGCCAACACGCCCTAGAGGAGTTGAAACGATATCTGACTAGCCCACCTCTGCTCCACACGCCAAAGGAGGATGAAACACTATATCTATACTTGGCCGTATCCGAAATAGCGGTAAGCAGCATGCTATTCCGAGAAGAGCAAGGTACGCAATTCCCTGTTTATTATGTAAGCCGGACCCTAGGGGATGCCGAAACTAGGTATCCACACCTAGAAAAATTAGCTCTTGCGTTACTAAGTGCATCGCGAAAATTGAAACCCTATTTCCAATGCCACCATATTTGCGTTCTAACGACATACCCCCTCCGGAGCATATTGCACAAACCCAAACTATCGGGTCGATTGCCCAAATGGGCCATTGAACTTGGGGGGTATGATATCGAGTATCAACCTCGAACGGCCATCAAGTCCTAGATTCTGGCGGACTTCGTGGCCGATTTCTCGCCCTCCCTCGTGCCCGAGGTAGAGAAGGAACTTTTACTAAAATCAGGCACGTCCTCCGGGGTATGGACCCTGTTCACTGACGGCGCCACAAACGTGAGAGGATCCGGACTTGGTATAGTCCTAAAGCCACCTACGGGCGGCGTGATCAGACAATCTATAAAAACTGCAAAATTGACTAACAATGAAGTCGAGTACGACTGATTGCAGGATTAGAACTGGCCAAAAGCCTGGGAGCCGAGACCATCGAAGCAAAATACGATTCCCTCCTGGTAGTAAATCAGGTGAATGGAAGCTACGAGGTCCGAGAAGACAAGATGCAGAGATATTTGGACAATATCCAAGTCGCATTACGTCGCTTCAAATAATGAACCTTAGTCCACGTACCTCGAGAGCAGAATAGCGAGGTCGATGCCCTCGCAAAACTGGGATCATCTGTTGAAGAAGATGACCTACTCCCCGGGGCTGTTATTCAGCTATCTAAATCAGTGGTCGAGGAAGGTCATGCTGAGATTAATTCCACCAGCCTAACATGGGACTGGAGAAACAAATATGTTAATTATCTGAAAGACGGAAAATTGCCCGCGGATCCAAAGGAATCGAGGGCCCTGCAAACCAAAGCAGCCCGGTTCTCACTCGATGAAAACAAGACTCTGTATAGAAGAACTTTCGATGGCCCCCTAGCAGTATGTCTGGGGCCAGGGGATACAGATTATGTACTCCGAGAAATTCACGAGGGCACTTGCCGAAACCACTCCGGCGCCGATTCCTTGGTCCGAAAGGTAATTAGGGCAGGCTACTACTGGGACAACATGGAAAAAGATACTAAGTAATTCGTCCGAAAATGCGATAAATGCCAGAGATTTGCCCCTATGATTCACCAACCCGGCGAACAGCTACATTCGGTCTTATCACCAAGGACATTCATGAAACGGGGAATGGACATCGTCGGGCCCCTGCCGACGGCACCAGGTACAGCTAAATTCATTTTACTTATGACTGACTATTTCTCAAAATGGGTGGAAGCGCAGGCCTTCGAGAAGCTAAGAGAAAAAGAAGTCATTAACTTCATCTGGGACCACATTATGTGCCGATTCGGGATTCCTTCCGAGATAACATGCGATAACGGGAGGCAGTTCATCGGAAGCAAGGTAACACAATTCCTTGAGGATCACAAAATCAAGAGAATCCTATCGACGCCTTACCACCCATGTGCGAATGGCCAGGCCGAGTCCACAAATAAAACCATCATCCAAAACTTAAAAAAGAAGCTGGAAAGCGCCAAGGGAAAGTGGAGAGAAATGTTGCCCAAAGTGCTATGGGCATAGCGAACAACTTCAAAATCAAGCACAGGGGAAACACCTTTCTCTCTAGTGTACGGCACCGAGGCTTTGATACCAGTGGAGGTCGGGGAGCCGAGTGCCAGATTCCAACACACCACCGAGAGCTCGAACAACGAGGCCATGACAACGGCCCTCGAACTATTAGATGAAAAATGAGAAGCCTCATTGGTCGGGATGGCCGCCCAAAAGCAAAGGATCGAAAGATATTATAACAGGAGAACAAACCTCCGACATTTCGGAGTTGGGGACTTGGTCCTAAGGAAAGTCACCCACACCCGAAACCCTAATAGCTAGGCTAAAATTGGGAGGAACCATATCGTGTCCTCGGAATAATCGGCAAAGGGTCTTACAAGCTCGGTACCATGGAGGGCGAACCGCTTCCAAGCAACTAGAACATATCATTGCTAAAACGATATTACTGCTAGGGTGTCCGATTGAAAACTCAAAAACACCCTCGAGCACGCGTTGCACTCTTTTCCTTCGACCAGATTTTGTCCCTGGAAGGGTTTTTACCGGCAAGGTTTTTAATGAGGCAACGTCTATATGCTACCTAAGGAAAACTCAACGAGTATCCAAGGCTTCTTTTGCAATCAACCTCGAATACTGGGGGGGCATCCCCCCGAAAGATCACCTTCTCGGAGAAGCTAAGATACGCTGAACGGGGTCAAACGGTAACATGATAGAAAATACAATGTACCGGGCCAAACGGTCAAACGAACCGTGTCCGCATAAAATAACCAATCTCCTAAGCGCAAAGGCATGTATACTTGTACCAAGTAATCGAAGAATACTTTTCATCAAAGAATTTCACGCTTCAAAAGAAACTTGTTATTTTGCAAAAACGGCTCCTCTATCAAAAATGTCCCGAACACTCGGGGACTGGCATCGACAACTCAAAACAATGCGACCCTCGGGTCGGAGCTCCTAACTCATAAGCCCTCAATGAGGCGACACTGAGATCACAAAATAGCTCCAGAGCCAAAAATGTCCCGAACACTCGGGGACTGGCGTCAACAATTCAACACCTGAATGACCCCCAGGTCGGAACTCCAAACTCGTAAGCCTTCAACGAGGCAACATCAAAATCATAAAATGTCTCCAAAACCGAAAGTGTCCCGAACACTCGGAGATTGGTGGCAAAATCTTGAAAATTGCACGACCTCAGGGTCGGAATCTCCAAAATCGTAAGCCCTCAATAAGGCAACGCCAAGTTTGCAAGTAATGGCTCCCGAGCCGAGAAATCCTCGATAACTCTGGGACTACCGCCAAATCGCCATCTCCATCGCAGTGGCTCCCGAGCCGAAAAATCCTCGATAACTTGGGGACCGTCGCCAATTGCCACCTATCAAAAACCCGAGGCCATAAGACCCCGAGCGGGCAGGCTCGGTCTCGTAAGACCTACATAAGGCAACGACGACATCTGTAAGACCTCAAGCAAGGCATGAACCACACTTGTACCAAGTGACAATATCTGTAAGACCTCAAGCAAGGCATGAACCATACCTGTACCAAGTATCCAAACTGTAAGACCTCACAGGCATGTAAAACTTGTAAGACCTTATTAAAGGCATAAACCCGATCTCAAAGTTAAGGCTATATATCAAACTTGTAAGACCCCTAAAAGGCATACCCTCGATATAGATGCCGAAACTACTTCACTCGGGATCAAAAATGGCTCCGGCCAAGCACAAATGACTATGGTTATAAGGCTGTACCAGCCAAACTAACGCGACTCGGGGACGCCCGACCGCCGCTACAAAATCACACGCCTTCAATTACTTCGAATTTACTTCGAAAAGAACCGTTTAAACAGGGTACCCTCGACATAGGCAAAAGAGCTTCGACCATGTCAGCTCCTGAACACTGGCTTTGAGATACTCAGCCTCTGAGCCAAACCTCCCGAGGTGCTCGACCATCGCCATATAATGACTCGCAATCGAGGTTTTTTATTAGACCGCCGAAGAGTTAGGCAAACACTTTCAAAAAATCCTTATCGAGGGAAAAATAAAGCCACATAAAAGGTCACATCGACCCAAGCGTAAGAGCCATTGTCGCCAGCTCACACAAACGGTCGCACCGACCCAAAGCGTAAGAGCCATTGTCGCCAGCCTACACAAATCCAAAAACTTGAGGGTCGAACGAGCTCGAGTCGAAATCTGACTCGGAGACTGAACCCAAAATAGTTAACTAAATATGCCTAAGGGCAAGGCGTAAGAGCCATTGTTGCTAGCCTACATAAAAGGTCGCTTCAACCCAAGGCGTAAGAGCCATTGTCGCCAGCCCGCACAAATCCAAAACTTGAGGGTCGAACGAGCTCGAGTCGAAATCCGACTCGGAGACTGAACCCAAAAACAGTTAACTAAATATGCCTAAGGGCAAGGCGTAAGAGCCATTGTCGCCAGCCCACATAAAAGGTCGCTTCGACCCAGCGCGTAAGAGCCTAAGGGCCAGCTTGAAATTCTAAAACTTGAGGGTCAAATGAGCTCGAGTCGAAACCTGACACAGAGACTGAGCCCAAACTAATAAAAATGCCTAAGAGCAAAAGCATAAGAGCTCGAATGCCAGCTTACACTAAAAGGGCGTACCGACCCAATGCATACTAGTCACTGTCACCAGCGCTAGAATCAAAGGCCGTGCTGGCCGAATGCATAAAAATCAGGTCTGATTCGAGAGACTCTCAGGGACTGATCTTCGACAGTTACGGGTCGCCCAACAATAGCAAAGCCCGAGAGTCTAACCCAAGACCTGGGACCTCGGGTCGAAAGTCAAAGGCATCACATAGTATTTCCAAAAAACAAAAGGGAAAAGAAGGGATTGGAAACCAAAAGCCTCTTTATGGCCCACAGGGGGGGTGTTTATAAGTCCCGAAAAAGCCCTTACAAGGAAAGAACCGAACAGAACCCTAATATGTCATCAAGCCTACATCTACGATGGCTCCAGCGAAGGTTTCACCCCAACAAATCCGGCTCCGCCTTCATTTTTATCACCTCCTGAGCCACTGCCCGGCGCACCTCCGAGAGCAAGCAAGGCAGCATTCTTCTTCTCTAGGGTCTTCACCCTCCCAAGCTCGGCAGGCAAGATAATATCACCCGCATGTATATCCCCAAGAGTCTGTCTCCGAGATCCCAATTGAGCATGCTCCGCAGCTCGACTCAATTTCAGCTCGGCCTCCTCAGGCGCCTCCCGGCTTGAGCGCTTATCGCAATGGCATCCTCACTATGCAAAGATATAAGCGCCTCGGCTTCAGTCTTGATCCCGGATAATGCAGCTCCTAACTCAAAATGGAGACCTCTATACTTGTCACTATCCTCCCTTGCGTCCCTAAGCTGACGCCCAACTAAGGCCACCTTTTCCTGGAGGGCATCCCTCTCAGAAGTTATCTCTCTCACATGCCGTTTGAGTTCGGAGACTTCGGTGTCTCTAGCCAGGAGCTCCTCCATCAGCAAGGCACCTTCCTTCTCAAACTGCACGAATCAGATCCAAGATGTTAAAACACTAGGATCTGGCAAACATTCAGGTAATGGCTAACGGGGATTAGGTAACCTATTCAGTAAGGTGAGCTTTCTCGCGCTCATGACGGGTCACCTCGGCCTGATACCGAGTGAAAGTCTGACTGTAAAGCACCTTGGGTTGAAGCCACAAAAAAAAGACAAGTTAAGAAGACGGAGGCCAGAGCGACAGACAGGATTCGCAAAAATTACCTGCTTGCAAAGCCTGCTCATCTCACCAAAGACGAGTGAAGCATCGATCTCAGGGATCCCCTCGGGAACGGTTGGAAGCCTTTCGAGCGCATCTCCACCTTTGATAGGTATCCCCGCATCGGAAGATTCTTCACGCGGGACATCTTGCACCCCCTTCGGAGGTAGGGTCGTTCCCTGAAGGGAATCGATCACGACCACGACACTAGCAGAATCAATCAGGACCATCCCTTGTCCATTCAGGGCCCCAGATCTAGGCTCCTCCGAACCACTTACCGAAGGCATCCCAGCCCGAGGGGAACTCTGGCCCCGACCAACTCGGGGGCAGCACCCGATACTCCCTCAGTTGTCTCTCCACTCCGAAGTTGGACCGCGACGATGTCATCCTTCGGCAAGCCACTATCTCTACGGCCCAAGGATCGGCCAGATTTATCCCTTCCTTGGGCGCTGTCGAGAAGCTATTTTCCCCTCACCTTCAACTCGAGGATTTCCCGTTGTTTTCGGAGTTAGGGCTGCCAGGTCGGCCTTAGTTTCTTCTGCCTTAATCTTCTTCGGTTCTGAAGGTCCAGTCGACGGATCCCTCTATCTTTTCTTCCCTTCATCGGGTACCAAAGCATCCCCCCCCCCCACTAGGCAATGCTCCCTTCGTCAAGGGGACTTCCCCAGACCTACATAAATGCAAGAGGTAAGCACAGGAAACGAGAGCGCTGCCAGTAGCAATTTAGGTCGAAAAGTGTGACTACAGCAGGGGTAAAGGCTCACCATGATCCTTAGCTTCCCACCGAGCTTGGGACAAATCACGCCATACTCTCTCAGCATACGGGCAAATCAAGTCCAGACGGCCGACCCAGCTCGGGAGGTCCGTGACCGCACCGGGATAAATTGCTGCAGCTGTATTAGCAAGAGATATTAAGTTCCCGGAAGAACGTAGTCAAAGAAAAGTGAAGGAATGCTAGATAACGTGTCTACTTACGTTCCATATTCCACCTCTCGGGGAACAGCATCCTTTCTACCGGGATCAGGTCAGAAGTCCTTACTCGGACAAAGCGGCTTATCCATCCCCCATTCCTAAGCTCCTCGGTACAAGCAAAGAGGGCCCTCGGGGCTCGGCAGCGGAGCTTGACTAAACCCCGGTGGAAGAGACGAGGGCTATACATCCTGATCAGATGATCGAGGGTGAAGGGCATCTCCTCAATCATGTTCACATAGTACCTGATCATATAAACAACATGCCAGAACGAAGGATGAATTTGACCGGGGGTCACTTGATACCTTTGGCAGAAGTTGAGAATCACGGGATCAATCGGGGGAGAGGATGGCCCCACCGGCCCTAGGGTAAACGGGTAAGTATACACACTAAGAAAGTTGGCTTTGTATGTCGTTATATCCTCCTCCCAAGTAGGGATCTCCACAAGCACCGTGTCCCCCCGGCGATAATCGGTTCTCACTCTTCCGACGTCTGTTATCGAGCTAATATATTGAGAAAGAAGGGGAGTATTAATAGAAGCCCCGCGTGCGCGTTGAAGGAGGCCAAGGGATAACTAACTGCCATAATCAATACGAAGGCCTTCAAGGGTTGCGTGTGCGTCGTCTTTTGACATCTTGTGACTGCTGTCGTTACAAAAGTATCAGAGGGGCAAGAATTCAAGGCCGTTTCTTATCACTTTCACTCTAAGAAACGCGGAGACTATCTGTGCACGGTAAAATCGGAGGGTCCAATTTCCCGTTGTTATGATGCCCTGTAGACATACTCCACTAGGCCCGAGACTGGGGTCAAGGATCACCCTCGAGGGCTGTCGACGCTCGACCTCGGGGCAATGCAGACCAACGGCTATATTGGAAAAGAGGGGAGTTCCCAAGGGGTGCAGATAGAGCCGGTAAAGTCTGTCAGGCTAGTCTGAGCCCGCGTCAGGGCGTCAACTAGCTGTCCCATCTCCATATCTTTGTAATAAATGCGTTTGGACTATGTGGGGATTACCCCCTTCCTATATAAAAGGGGTCCTTGCCGTATTGTAGGGATCAGTTGCTCCATACTAAATGCATAAGAATATTCTCTCTGCTCTCTAAAACTTTCTCTTGGTTTCGTTATCTCATTTATTGCTAATATTTATTGTGTTCTATTCATTGTTCATCATTTATTGCTTATCATTGGCCATAAAGAGCCTTCGTTGATTTTATTATAACTGTTAGTCGCTCTTCAACTGCCTTCGATAGCTCCCAGCCGAGCACCGGAATCGACCTCGAGGCCGCCGAATTGACAAGCTCGAGGCCTCGATTGTTAATCTATCGATTTGGTTATCACCTTGTTCCTAACTCTTATCTCGTTTCTAAGTCTCACACATAGCATCAACTGCTTAACGACCAGCATAAAAATAGATCACGTATTTTTAGAGTCTCATAATCAAATTCAATTGTTATTACCATTTTTACGGTAAACATGCTCGATCTGAGGCTCTGCAATAGGTGCAGCTGCACATGCTCTAGGTTGAGCTCCGGCTCCTACTCGGTTGTGGATGTTGTGCATGTCCTCACCATCTGTTAGAGAACAAGAATAGAATGGTTCAAACTCCAGTGATAGTATAAAGTCGCACGATAGAGAAAGAAAGAAGTGACATTTCCTAAATCTTTATAACCTCAAGAAGATAAGTACAGACGTCTCCGTACCGATCCTCTAGACTCTACTAAGCATGCTCATGACTCGTGAGACCTAGACAACCTAGTGTTCTGATACCAACTTGTCACGACCCGAAATCCCAACCATGAGGTCGTGATGGTGCCTTCATCCACTTGCTAGGCAAGCCAACGTTAGCTAATTACTTAACCAGTTTTATCAATTTATAACAGAATTGCGATGATTAAAATTTGATCAACTCATAAATGAACGAAATATTTATATAAATAAAGCGGTGCGAATATACTCCGTGTAATCCAGAGTCACAAGTACATGAGCAAATAAAATACTACTAATATGGTCTGAAATAAAGTACAACTGTCTGAAACTAGATAAAAAATAAAACATGATAGAAGGGGACTTCAAGGACTGCAAACGTCGAGCGGCTCTACCTCAAGCCTCTTGTAGCAGTTGGATCCGAATGGTCTCCGCTACCCGCCGCTAGGACAAACACCGAGATCTACACAAGAAGTGTAGAAGTATAGCATGAGTACAACCAACCCTATGTACTCTGTAAGGGTCGAGCCTAACCTCGACGAAGTAGTGACGAGGCTATGAGAGGACACTCACTATAACCTATGCGATAATGATAACAAAATGCCAAAATATAGATAAAGAAGTAAACTCATAAAAACGAACCCAAAGGTCAGCTACCAGAGGGCCCCAGAATATCATGGTCTCAAATGTCATATCACAGTACCGAGATAAGACTCTACAACTACAAACAACTACAACACATCATACCCTATTGTGGCGTGCAACCCAATCCCAATATTTAAAATAATAACTTTTGTTGCATGAAACCCGATCCCAATATCATATCATATCATTATCTGTTATGGCGTGCAACCCGATCCCAATATCAATTCATTTTAATATTGTTGCAGCGTGCAGCCCGATCCCAATATCAACTCATTAACATAAACAACTCAACACAACCAATAACGGAAATCTCAACACGAAAGGAGAATAAAGCGTATAGAACATCAAGGAACTACCAGTACAACGGAGGATAACCGAAACCTCATTTTTAGAATTCTCTAAAAATCACCAATACAAGAGTAGCTAAAGAACTCACACAAATCGGATTAACATAGTATAGTGCAACAAGTAATATTAAGTCAATGAAAGCAAGTTAAACATGAAGCAGTGAAGTTATACAATTAATACAGGTAGGAACATATGGCAGGTAAGCAGATATTGAGCGATAAATGAATAAATCACAATAAGTAATAAGTAAATAATAGTTAATAAGTAAAGCATGGATAAAAAGTAAGATCATGTAGCAAGCATATAACCAGAGATAACAGGGAATATCTGAAAACATAAGGTAAATAGTCCAAGCCTGCATGCTTTAACCCATGACAGCGCATATACGACGTTTCCCCACATAATTCACATAACAAAGAGACCAACAAATCCTTGTTCCCTCAAGTCAAAGTTAGACATGACACTTACTTCCTTACGCAACCAACTTAATAATCAACCACGAATTTTTCTTTCTAACAAGCCTCCTAACCAACCAAATCTAGCTAAATATCATTCAAACAATTCAAAATAAGCTTTAGAAACTACCCACGAATGAAAAAGGTTCAATCATTGATGAAACTTAAAAAGTCAACAAAAGTCAACCCCGGGCCCGCTTGATCAAATTCAAGATCCAGACCAAAATTCGATTACCCATTCATCCCTGAACCCAATTATGTAATTTGTTTCAAAACCTGACCTCAATTTGAGGTTTAAATCTCAATTTTATAAAATTCCTAAATTCTATCCAAAATTCCTAATTTCTATGAAATCCCTAGATTTGATGTTGAAACTCATGAAAAGTAATGGGGAATTGATGGAAATTGAATTAGAGTTGCTTATCAATGAATTTGGGAAGAAAAAGTTCTTCAAAAATCGCATCTACAGTGTTTGGGGTTGAGAATAGTGTAAATGAGCTAAATTTCAATTTTTCCCTCTTTTACCCTGTTGCAGGTATCGCATGTTCGCAATTGCGACCATCACAATGCAAAACACGCTTCACAAATGCAAACTATGGCCCCAGCCTGCATAAGTTGCAAATATCAATAAAAATATCGCATTTGCGATGCCCCATTCCACTGCAAATGCGATCAAAGGTTTGCATTTGCGAACCTACCTAAGTCATGTGTCTGGTCGCAAATGCGACCAAGCCATCGCAGAAGTGAATGTCCGCAAATGCGAACATTTCTTCGCAAATGCGAAGACTACCCTGCCAAGCCCTCGTCGCAAATGCGAGCTCGACTTTGCAAAAGCGAAGTTTGCAAAATCGGAGTTCACAATTGCGAATAGGTCATCCCAAATGCGAGACTTGCAGTTCAGCCCAGAAACTGAAGCACACCAGCTATTCTAAAACCATCTGAAATCATCTGATTCACACCTGAAACTCACCTGAGGGCCTCGGGCTCCAAACCAAACATGCACACAAATGTAATAACATCTTACAAACTTTCTCGCTACCTCAAGTCATGAAAATAACATCAATAATATTGATCATCAAAGCCCAAGAATTTTAACTTGAAACTTATTCTCATAATTTTTCACATAACGCACCGAAATGTGCTCCGGTTACCCGGACCCCAACCAAATATGTGTACATGTCCAAAAATATCATACGAACCTACCGGAATCGTCAAAACACTTATCTCTGGTCGTTTACCAAGAATGTTGACCGTTGTCAACTCAAGTCCCATTTTAAGCCTAAAATCATTTTTTCTTCAAAAGTTTACATAAAAACTTTCCGAAAAACGACACAGACTACGCACATAAATCAAGAAATATCAAATGAAGTTAAAAGAGGTATCGAAACACAAAAATAAAGGCTAGTAATCAAAACGACCTATCAGGTCGTCACAACTGTTTATTCTAAATTGGGCATTTCCTTCTCGTTCAGAGATTTGGTCGTTGCATTCTAAATTGAGTGTTCCTTAAAAGGAAAATTCCAGAAATCATTATTGACTATGAATAAAAGGTATGAAGAAAGTAAGTGAAAGTTCATATACATGGATATATACTGTTATAATATAGGGATATACATGGTTATACAGGTGTTGTTTATTACAAGTGTAACAAAGGATATACATAGCATATATTGACGTACATGCAGATATACATATTACTGCTATGAAATCCCTTGATGTAAGACTGCTTCGACATATAAAAAGACGTGACCATTTTACAATTTAATTCAAGGATTAGTAAGTCTTCGATGTTGATTTTGACATGGATTTGCTAGTTGTTATTGAGCTCCGACAATCCTATCTACATCTTTAATTTTCACTACCACAATTTGAAAAAATCTTCATATGAATCCAATGAATTACATCTCAGTTAATAGAATTAATGCCATGTGCTCTTTTGGACGGATAGATGGACGGAGGGTATCTGTAAACCATATTTTATGAGAAGTTTTATTGTGTGCCTCACACAACTGATATTAGTTGTATGAGGCTCCTTTTTGTCTCACAAATTTGTGGACCCCAATCTTACACTTCTGGGTCCATAAAACTGTGAGACAAAAAAGATGTCTCATACAACTATTGCCAGTTGTATGAGACACAAAATAAAAAAATTCATATTTTATAATTGACTGGGCAATAGATTGCAAAAAATTTGGGCTTCTTTTTCCAAATGTAGTCTAAGGTCAAAAAGTTGTCTTTGACAATTTTTATATATGTTGTCACCCGGTGTAAATTTTTCTATTAGTTATCACGACCGAATACTGAAAATCGTAACTGACACTAATTGAACTTTCTCCACCAAGCGAATCTATTCAATGTTCTCAACATATAGACAGAGCGGAGCTAGTAGGCAACTTACGGGTTCGGCTAAACTTAGCAGATTTGTCCTAAACTTTGTATTTATTTCATAAAATTTACTAAATATGTACAAATTCTAAATTTAGAATCATGTTATGTATTAGTACTTAAAGTGATCATTGTAAAACTCAGAACTCATAAAGTATAAATTTTGAATCTGCATCTGTGTATGGAAATCAATCAAGCAACTCAATTATACTTGTAGTTTATTTAACCATACAATCAAATCACCGAAAGTTCCCACATGAACTCATAGTAGAAACCTTATATTAGTTGATTTTGTGATGAAATCATTAAGTTGTGGCAGCTAACATCAAGATTCAATAAACATAAAGCATGCTTGCTACTTGCTAGCATCAAGTTTATCATCCCATATTGCAAAATTGGTACGCCCAAATGTATTAAAGAAAACGATGAAATGCCATGATTGTCGGTAACAATACAGAGACAAGAATGATAGTGGAAGTAAATATATATTTCAAATTTAAATAACAACTGCTCATTGACAGAAGAAAATCATAAAGATAGTGCAATAAACAATGTAAAGTTGCCCCTTTGCTTTCTTTTGGACCAGTCCATACTCATTCTTTCTTCTTTTTGTTTTATTAGTACTCCTTCCGTTTCAATTTAAATGAGATAGTTTGACTCGTCACGAGATTTAAGAAAAAAAAAAGAATGAAATTTGTGTCTTAAAAATTTAAGGGGTAAAAATTTTGTGGGGCCATGACATTTGTGTGGTTATAAAAGCATCTCATTATAGGTAAGATGGGTAAAATGAAGATTTTAAAGTCGAATTATTTCCAAATTTAGAAATGTGTCATTTATTTTGGAATAGACTAAAAATGAAAGTACCTCATCTAATTTGAAACGGAGGGAGTATCTGATATTGGAAATAATGACTTAACTATTATTTTCTATTTATGCTACATAAGTCCACTGGTAAAGTATTTTCTACGAAAAGGTTCTTTATTTCCAGAACAAGAACTCGAGACCTTTAGTTGAGATGGAAAGGATCCAAATCATTTCACCACATCCTCATCAATATTCTTTTATTTCACTTTATGTGACGATGTTTGACTAGGCACGAAGTTTAAACAAAAATATATAAATTTGAAACTTGTGATTTTTAATATGTCATGAGATTTTTATGGCTACAAAATCATGTTATTAAGGGGAAAAATTAAAGGTTAAAACTAAATTATTTTAAAATATAAAAAGATATCATTTTTTAAATAAATTAATAATAAAATGTACAATAGAATGGAACAAAGGAGTGGTCATACTCAATTTTTAATGTGCCGTGGCTCGTAGACTCCTTTATAAAATAGACCCCTATAAGCAAGAAAGACAAGGACACTAGCTGGTTATAATTGAAAAGACATGGCTACTCATAGCCTTGATTGTTTCAGTCCGAGATTATCACGTGACCCAATAAAAAATGATGCGTCATTAAATTGAAGGGGTTTTGACACAGTTACCTACAAAAATAAAACTATTTATCCTTGTCTACCTATTTGTTTTTCTACCCATAAACTAATTACATTTTCTATCCATAGTAGTTTTTGTGGGGAATATTTTCTTTATTCTACAATTCTTTTTTATTTCTATGCTTCTTTTTTTTTCTTTTTTTCTTTTTTTTCTTTTCTCGTTTTCTTATTTCTCGGTTTCTTCTTATTTTTTTCATTTTTCCTTTTCTAATTTCATTTAACTTTTTTTTTATATTCTTTTTCTCTTCATAATCTAATTTCAGTTACTGTTTTCACTACAACAACAACAACAACGATCCAGTAAAGTCTCACTCTGTGGGGTCTAGGGAGGGTAGTGTGTACGCAGACCTTACCCCTACCCCGATAGGGCAGAGAGGCTGTTTCCGATAGACCCTCGGCTCAGGAAGATGGAAATAAAACAAGGATAGAGAGGTTGGTTTCACTATTTTTTATTATTCTTTTTTTTATACTATTACTAAAGAAAAATCAAATTGTGTACCAATTAAATGTAACCATTACAATCAAATATTAACTAACATATGATACCGATATAGTATATAGCTATACCAATAGGGTATACAATTGTACGCAAAGAGTTAAAAAAAATTAAATCAATTATTAAAATAAAATAATATCAGTTGTCAGTAAAAATTTCAAAAAATTCTAAAAAGATCTAATTGTAAGAGTATACCGTTATATTATATATCATACTATAATATTATTTTGTTTTTACTTTTTTGCATTTTCAATTTGCCCCTCACGCTGGGTAAAAGCTTAAAGCAAATTAAAAGGGAAAAGGCAAGTGAATTTACGTGTAATAAGTATACTATTATAGTATATTGTATACTATTACAGCATACTGTTACAGTATATTGCATATATATTACAGTATACTATAATAGTATACTGTTGCAGTATAACTATATACTCCTATAGTATATTGTATATTGTAGTGGTATACTGTTAGGTAACTATGTTCTTCTTCGATTATTACAATATACCGTTGTAGTATATTGTAAACTATAATAGTATACTGTTGCAGTATAGTTATATACTCCTACGGCATATTGTATACCGTAGCAGTATATTGTAGCTGTGTTCTTCTTCGATTTTTAACTGAAAATTTCGATCTCAATCACCTCAAATCATCTCCAAATGCTATCAAATTTCAGTATGAACTTTCAGATGGTACTACAAGTAATATTTAACAACACCCACTTTGAATCAAACAAGAAATCTTCAAAAAAAAAATTTAAATTCAAGGGCCAAGGCAAAAGCAAGAGTTAGGGAAAGAACAATCAAGGTGTAAACAAACTAAAAGTTAGTATAAATCGATCAAGACTAATTTTGGAGAAGACTGTAGATCTCTTTTCTTAAAATATTACTCCCTCATATTAAGTGCCCTTGGGAAATTAGGTAATATGTTTCAAACATAAAAGGATAACAAATCATTTGAACACGAAATCACAATTCTGTGGGACAAAAGACAGATCGGAGAATTATTGGCCAATGACCATATTCTTGTTGTATTGATGAATATTTATGAGAAGTAATACTCCTGTAGTAGTACAAGAAGGGTATACAGTTGGAACTTGGAAGTTAGAAGGTGCCGGATAAATAGTTTGGGCCCCATGGGCAGGCGTAGTAAATAATTTGGATCTGGGCATTAAAGAGTAAATAGTTTAGAATTAATGGGTATAAAAAGAGATTTTATGTGGGGGCAATTTTATTAATAAAATTAATGTCATGTCCTCTTTTGGATGGATAGATGGACGGAGGGTATTGCAAACTATTTAGCAAACGATAGCGGTAGTTTAGACCCTTTTTTAAAATGTACAGATTCTCCTATATTTTACTTGCCTCGGCTATTTTATAATTGACTGAACTATAGAATGCAAACTTTTTTGGGCTTCTTTTGCCAAATGTAATCTAAGGTAAAAAACTTACCCAATGTAAATTTTTCTATTAGTTATCACGATCGAATACTGAAAATCGTAACAGACACTAATTGAACTTTCATCACCAAGCGAATCTATTCAATGTTCTCAACATATAGATAGAGCGAACCCGGTAGGCAACTTACAGATTCGGTTAAACTTAGCAAATTTGTCCTAAATATTGTATTTATTTCATGAAATTTACTAAATATGTACAAATTCTAAATTTAAAATTATGTTTTTTATTAATACTTAAAGTGATCATTGTAAAACTCAGAATACTAAAAGTTTAATTCTTGAATTTGAATGTGTATATAAAAATCATCAAGCAACTCAATTATGCTTGTAGTTTATAAGTATACCTTTCTTCATAATATATTTTTAACCATACAATCAAATCACCGAAAATTCCCACATCAACTCATAGTAGAAAAGCTATTATCAGTTGACTTTGTGATGAAATCATTAAGTTGTGGCAGCTAACATCAGGATTCAATAAAACATATAGCATGATAGCTAGCATCAAATTTATCATCCCATATTGCATAACCGGTACGTCCAAATTAATTGAAGAAGATGATGAAATGCCATGATTGTCGGTAACAATATAGAGACAAGAATGATAGTGGAAGTAATCATAATTTTAAATAGCAACCTCTAGGTGACAAGAAGAAAATCATAACGATAGTGCAATGGACAATGTAAAGTAGCCCCTTTTGCTTTCTTTTGGATCAGTCCATGCTCATTCTTTCTTCTTTTTTTGTTTTCTTTAGTATCTCATATTAGAAATTTAATGACTTAACTAGTACTCTCTCCGTTTCAATTTTTGTGAACCTACTTGACTGGGCACGGAGTTTAAGAGAAAATGAAGACTTTCGAAATTTGTGGTCCTAAACAAGTCAAAAAGGGACCCAGAATATTGTGTGGTTATAAAAGCTTCTCAGGGTAGAATTGTAAGTTTAAGCTAAATTGTTACCAAATTCAGAAAGGGGTCATTCTTTTTTTAACGGACCAAAAAGAAAATAAGTTTACATAAAATTGAACAGAGGGAGTATTTTCTATTTACGCTATAAGTCCACTGGTAAAAGTATTTTCTACGAAGAGGTTCTTTATTTCCCGAACAAGAACTCGAGACCTTGAGTTGTGGGTGGAAAGGATCTAATTCATTCTACCATACTCCTCATTAATATTCTTTTGTTTCACTCTATGTGAGATGTTTGACTAGGTACGAAATTTTAAAAAAGAATATATAATATAAAAACGTGTAGTTTTTAATATGCCATGAGATTTTTATGGCTACAAAATCATGTTACTAAGAAAAAAAAGTTTAAAACTAAATTAATTTAAAATATAAAAAGATTTTATTCTTTTTAATAAATTATTACTCTCTCCGTTCGAATTTATGTGAACTTATTTCCTTTTTGGTCCGTTGCATAAAGAATGACCCCTTTCTAAATTTAGAAATAATATAGCTTAAACTTACAATTCTACCCTTAATGAAAAGCTTTTATAACCACACAAATACTCTGGACCCCTTTTGACTTGTTTAGGACCACAAATTCCAAAAGTCTTCATTATTTCTTAAACTTCTATCCGGTCAAACTCGAACGGAGGGAGTAATAAAATGTGTCACATTGAATGGACCAAAGGAGTAATCATACACATTTTTTAATGTGGCGTGGCTCGTAGACTCCTTTATAAATTAGACCCCTAGAAGCAAAAAAGACAAGGACACTAGCTGGTTATAACTGAAAAAGACATGGCTACTCATAGTAATTTCAAGAATGCCTTGACTGCATGTGTAGTTCCTCTTCCCTCCATTCTCTTCTACCTCTATTTCCTTCATCATCGACATGAAGATCAGTCGTTGTGGAACTGGTGCAATCACCATCCACTTTTACTCGCTAATCTCCTGTTTTTTCTTAATGTCAACGTCCTCTTCTGGTTCATTGCTCTTCTTCAATCAAGCCATTGGGTAATTAACTCACTTCAATCACTGTCAATGCTAGCTCTTCCTTTTTAACTTGATGAATTAACCGATTTTCTTTTTGAATTGATGATTTGCAGATGATAGGTTTGTACTGGATGGTGATTCCAGTAATGGTGCTACATTTCTATGCCAATCATCCTACGGCGCAGTACAATGAATTGAGGTCGCGAGTTGTGATACTTTTGACATGGGTTTGGAGTATTAGGCTGATTCACAGCTACTTCCGACGTGAAAATCGGCAGTGGGGAGTGAGGCAAGACTGGAGATTCACAGACTTGAGCCACAAGTATGGCAAGAAATGGTGGTGGGTCTCTTTCTTGGCTATTTATCTCTCTCAGCAGGTAACTCTTTTTCTTCATTCCTTATGTTTTTGCTTGATGAAACTCTGAGAATGACTTTGTTTCATTAGCTATATATGTGGTTTGTGAAAAACATGGTAAAAATCATTACAATCTTATGTAAACTTTTCCAGATTTTGTTACAGTCCCATATTACATGTTGTTATGTCCTCATATACTTTTGCACAATTCTCTTCGACCTGTGTTGTTATCTCCATATATGGTCTTGGTCAATATTCATCTCATGAACTAGCTTTTAAAAATCGAGTCAAACCCAAATTTTGAAATTCTCTATTCTTTACAGGCTGTGCATAAAATATACTATAGATTACTTGTATATCAGCCCTTGACTGAGTCTATGAGCAGTATGCATTTTCTCATGGCACAGAATATGATGGGGATATGCCTCTTCAAAGTCTTTGTTATTGCTTCTTGTGATGTTGAGTTTTTGGTATACATTTTGTCTTTGCAGGTTTTACAGATGGGAATATGCCTACCTCTATATGTTGTCCATACACAGGACAAGCCATGGAGCATCTGGGATTTTATTGCCATAGTCATCTGCTTCTCCGGCATCACAATCGCCTATCACGCCGATACACAGCTCCACTATTTTGTTAGCAGAAATCAAAAACTGAAAGATCTTGGCCAGCCAATGTTTCCAATTCTTGACAAAGGCCTTTGGTGCTACTCAAGACATCCAAATTATTTTGGAGAACAGTTATGGTGGTGGGGACTGGCCTTAATTGCATGGAATTTGGGTCAAGGTTGGACATTCATTGGTGCACTCATAAATAGCATTTGCTTAGCATATGTCACTGTGCTTGTGGAGAAGAGGATGCTTAGCCAAACATACAGAACTGAAGCATATAAGCACTACCAAAAGACTACATCTGTCCTGATACCATGGTTCAAGTCTTCCTCAATTGGAAAAGATAAGAAAACTTGACTTCATATGTTGATTAGAACGATTGTAACAGCAATGGATTGTAATCTGCTCTGTATTTATTTGTCTTGAATGAAAGATGGTTAAGAACTTCTTTTATGAGTTATCTTAATATATTGGTAGACTTAGCATGTTTGGCCAAGCTTCTAAAATTAACTTATTTTGAGAAGTGATTTTCTCAAAAGTACTTTTAACAAAGTGCTTTTGATGAGAAACATTTTGTGTTTGGCTAATCATATTATACTAAAAGTGAGAAGGTCCTATAGTCAAAGTTGAATTACCAAAATATCGATCAAAAACTAAACGGAAGAGGCCTAAAAATGCCACTCAACTTTCAGAAATGGTCTATCCATGCCATCCGTTAAAAAAATGTTCATTTCATGCCACTGCCCTTAAAGAAAAGGCCCATCCATGCCATTATTGACTAACGACAGTGGCATGGATGGGCCAAATAAAAATTGAGTCGTTAGTCAATAATGGCATGGATGGGCCATTTCTTTGACGGCAGTGGCATGGAAATAGCAATTTTTCAACGGATGGCATGGATAAACCATTTCTGAAAGTTGAGTGACATTTTTAGGCCTTTTCCGAAAACTAAATGGCTATTCTACCCTTCTCTTAATTCTATCCAACAAATTATTAATAAGGCTGTTATCAGCCGAATAGTCTGAATGGGCCATGGGGGTAGTGAAGAGTTATAACAGATAAGGGTAATGAAGAGTTGCATTACAACTTAAGAATCCAAAAAAATTGTCCCTTGTTCACTTCTATACCGTTCTTAATATTCTCATCTTCATTGGATATAGAATTGATAAAATCATAATTACTCAATAGCTTGCATGACTGCATAACCAACAACAGAAGAAGCATGGAAAGCATGTCCCTTAATACCATTGCCTCTAAGGAATTAGAAACAGGAATTCATGTCTTACCGCGAACAATAACGTGAACATTGTTGTCGTTGGAGATACTCCAGTAAGTTTATCATTCTTCGAGTCTTTGGTTTTATCTTTGTGATACGGCAATTTGATGATAGACTATAATTGCATATTTTAGTCGCTTATTACACTTGAATTTACTGCACTTTAATTGAGTTTGCGCTTTAATCGCTAGTGTTTTGCACTAATTGTGTGTTTTATGCCTTGTAGGTGTGATTCCGAGCTATATAGATGTTATGGAATGAATTTAAGTGATTTGAAGCTTTGAAGTCTGAGTAAAAGCTCAAGGAATTAAGTCGGGATCGTGTTCAGGGGTCAAATTTGATAATTAAGTACGAAAGACTTGAGGAGGCATATTGCGCACTATCTAGTAAAATAGACATAACTTTTTGTTCAGAACTCTATTTGGGCTCCACAATATATGGTTGGAAATCTAACTCAAAGGGCTACAACTTTCATGTTTTACGTTTTCCCAAATTCCAAACGGAACAGGGTGAAAAATCGCGGTTCCACCGCGACCGCGGCAGAACCGCGGTAAAAGATGGTCGCGGACAACTGAAGAATCAGAGGGCATGTTTGGCCGCAGTTCCACCGCGACCGCGGCAAAACAGCGGCAGGAGGCGGAAATTTCAAGGACTTGTGTGCAAAACACGGGATTTTAAGCCCTAAACCCTATATTAAACCAAGGAAGCCGGCCAAGAAAGAGAAGAGGACATATTTTGGACATAGATTCGACCTAAGGAGGCAAGAACACATTGGGAGCAAGACGGAGAATTCTTCTACGAGTTTTTTCCTTCCTCTTCCTATTTTTCATTGTTGGTTATGACTTTTAGTATTGTAGTTTTACATACTATTATGAATAACTAATTTGTTATCTAGAGTTTTGATAGAACCTTTTGTAGGATAAATTCTTGTTATGTTTTTATATAATTGAGCCATAGCTTTTCTCTATTTGTTCAACTACGTTTATATTGTGGTTGATTGAAGAGTTCTCAATTAGCTGTGCCTATTTAGTATGCATAACTCGGGAGAGAGTGCATATTTAGGTAATTGTTGAACAACACCACTCCCAGAGTATATGAGGGATCAATAACCGAGGGTTTAAAGGCGGGATTAGGGATAACGAAGCCTTGGGTGCGATCTGAAGTGAGCTGTATTAAAAGCCAGCTAGCGTAGCTCGGGAGAGTGCGCCTAGTAAATTGTTGTAATTACTCGGGAGAGATTTACGGTAATAAGAGTGCTCATGATCGGTAGAGAATACTTAGGCGAAATTATAGAAGACATAGCGGGAAGGATTCCGAAAATTGGGGAAATCATAACTCTAGACCTCCTTAATCTTTTCTCTAACCCTCAGTATCTTTAGTTGTTAATTTACTATTTTAATTTGTTAGTTAATTAGTCAAACAGAAGAATCTTAATATCTATAAGTTAGGAATTGTTCAAGCTTGTCTTCTTAGTGATAGTGAACAGCTGTAGCTAAACCTTAGTTCTCTGTGGGATTCGACTCCGGACTTGTAAACCGGATTATATTTGCAACGACCGCATTGTCCTTTTTATAAGGCATAGTTGGGCGTGATCAAATTTTGGCGCCGTTGCCGGGGAATTAACGGTGTAGTTGTAGGTGTACATATTGCTAGGTTTCAAGTTTGAACTTTTATTTTATTATTTGATTTTTTTTATTTGTTTATTTGAGAAACATGACATCATGGAATTATGAGAATTTTGTTGTTGGTAATTCTACTTTTGATCCTCCTTATGCATATTGTGAAGGAAACCACCCAGGGCAAAATTATCAAAATATTCCTGAGAGCGAGTTTTGTGCACCAACTCAATCTTATGTGTGGAATGTGTGTGATATGTGTGGTGGTCAAGATGGTCACTTTCACGGTTGTGCTTATATTTCTTACCTTCCCCCAACCCCTTACTTTGATGGTTCTTCTTTTTCTGGTGAAGTTAATAGGAACAAAGAACCTAGGGAAGCTGACCTAAAGAAGCTCGAAGATATGTTAAAGTGCATTTTGGAACAACAGAGTAAATTACTACTGCGGATAGAAAGGCAGGAGGAAACTATTCACAACTTGAAAGTTCACATGAGTCAACTGGTTGAAGTTTTTAATGCTCAACAAGCCAATATTGTGAATAGTATCCAAGAAAAGCGTGAATTAGATACAGAAATTGATGAGCTAGAGGAGAAGGCTAGAGTAGAACACCAACAATCAATCACACTAGATTTTGAGGATGTTGATGTTGTAGAAGAGATACTAGAGTCAACCAAGGATATTGAGGATACATATTTAGTTGACTCTATTGTCATTAGTGTTGAGAATGTAGATAGTCCCAATGTTCATGTAGTTGAGCGCATTGGTCCTCACTCCAAGCATTTTTCCACATTGTGTTTAGATGATGATATGGAAATAGAGTCGTCCGAGCCATTTGAGGAGTCAAGGAATGATGAACAAAGTGCTTACATTCTGGAATTCTTCTTGCCAGAAAGTCGGGATTACACACCTCATATAAAGGCCAAGAAGTGCAGAATACTACATTATTTTATTGGGCTAGTCAGATTCGTTCTACCACCCCAGGAGCATGATCATAGAGCAGAATCAAAACTTGGGGTCCGATTCATATGTTCAAAGTGGAGGCAGAAAGTGATTCACGTCGTACCGCGACGTTAAATCAAGCGCTTGTTGGGAGGCAACCCAGCTTTATTGCTTTCTTTTATTATTTTTTTTATTATTTTAATTATATTATTTTTGTAGTGTCAATTTTTTTATTTTCTAGGAGCATGGAAGGAAAAGGTATTGGAAGGATGCATCAGCAAACCAAATGGTTGGAACTAAGTGTGAGGTACCCACACGAAGGACCAAGCTTGGGAGAAGTCTGAGTACCCCATGAACTGCTAGTGCTTCGGTCTTTGGCCTACCAGGGAGTTTCTTTTACCCTCTTGTATGTATGGGTGTGCATTGGGGATAATGCACAATTTTAAGTGTGGGGTGAGGAGATTGTCTGGGTGACTTTTCATGCTACTTTAGCTGTGTTCTTTTAATTAAAAAAAAGATTGGACTTTTTCTGATGACGGATCTTCTAGACAGTTTTCTTGAGGGAAGTAAGTCTAAAGAAAATACCAAAAAGATTTTTTGTTTTGTTAGGTAGTGTAGTAATTACCCCTTGGTTTTTCTTTATATCACGGTTCTTTTCCAAGGGTTTTATTTGAACCAGGTGTAGTTAGTTTTTTTTTTTTGGGAATAGGAGCCATTGTGTTTTGTTTTGAAATGAAGCAATATCTCTTGACTTTGTTATGCCTTGAGAATAGTGAGTACTTTGGTTGTGACGCTTAGGCTCAGTTTTTGACTCTTGTATAAGTACCTTAAATTGTATGATCTTAAATTTGCTTAACTGCTCTAACTAGGGTGTCTTGATGAATCCAATCTTGAGTGAGTAATGTGCCATGTGTGTGTAACGTTTTGTGATATTCTGTGCATTGCATTTGATGCCTAGAACTTGCCCCGTGTGTTTGCAAAGCGAAATAGTAGTTTTATTCAGTCTAGGAAGTGATATAGACATTTCTTTGTTGAGCCAGATATGTATATTTTACCCGCCTAATTATTATGTATCGTAGTTAACCCCTTTGAGCCTGTAATCCTGTTTCTTTGGCAACCACATTACAAGCCTTACCCATTTGTTCGAATTAACCATCTATTTGAACCATTGTAACCTCTCATGAGCACTTGAATTGTTTATGAACTTTGTAAAAGTTAAAGTGTGGGGTGGTTGGTTTGGCTTTTGAGTGGAACTAATGAAATAAGGAGAAAGGTGCACTGTTTTGAAAAAGTAAAAGCCACTTGAATTGAAAAAAAAAATAGCTGGATTGTTGTTAAAAAAAAAAATCTCTTGATAAGTGGTGGCTCTTGATGTAAGTGTGCTTAAAGAAGTATGGGGTAATATACATTGATGTGAAGGTGGAGTTTGGTTTGACATAAGTATGGGGTTTGAATGTTAAAGTATATGTATTAAAGTGCTTAGGGAGGTGTAGTCACCCTTATATCTAAATGTATCCTACCCGTCCCGTAGCCTACATTACAACCAAATAAAGTCCTAATTGATCCAAGATTGAATGAGCTCGATTAGTGGAGTAGTACACTACGGGCAAGCTTATGGTGCATCTTTTGTGGCATATGAATGTTATTTCTGAGAGTGAGTGAATTCTTTCTATCTTGAGTTCCTAAGTGTTCTTAAATTTTATTATGTGGAACTACTCTCTTTTGTTGTGTGAGGGCACTTGATTCATAAAGGAAAGGTAATGTCAGTCACCTCTATATTAGAGTAAGTGGGTGAGTTGTGAATAACGTGTGGTACTTGTGAGTCAAATCTTGAGGTGAAGATGTTACGCTTTTGTGCTTAGTCTATTTTAAATACTCTTGGTGTGATGAGTTAGGAGAATTGTTTAAAAAGGTCGTGTCTATAAAAAAAGTGTAGTTTGATTGCTCGAGGACGAGCAATGGTTTAAGTGTGGGGTGTTGATGATAGGCTATAATTGCATATTTTAGTCGCTTATTACACTCAAATTTACTGCACTTTAATTGAGTTTGCGCTTTAATCGCTAGTGTTTTGCACTAATTGTGTGTTTTATGCCTTGTAGATGTGATTTAGAGCTATATAGATGTTATGGAATGAATTTAAGTAATTTGAAGCTTTGAAGTCTGATTAAAAGCTCAAGGAATTAAGCCGGGATCGTGTTCAGGGGTCAAATTTGATAATTAAGTACGAACGAAGACTTGAGGAGGCATATTGCGCACTGTCTAGTAAAATAGACATAACTTTTTGCTCAGAACTCCATTTAGGCTCCACAATATGTGGTTGGAAAGCTAACTCAAAGGGCTACAACTTTCATGTTTTATGTTTTTCCAAATTCCAAACGCAACAGGGTGAAAAATCGCGGTTCCACCGCGACCGCGGCAGAACCGCGGTAGAAGATGGTCGCGGACAACTAAAGAATCAGAGGGCATGTTTGGCCGCGGTTCCACCGCGACCGCGGCAAAACCGCGGCAGGAGGCGAAAATTTCAGGGACTTATGTGCAAAACACGGGATTTTAAGCCCTAAACCCTATATTAAACCAAGGAAGCCGGCCAAGAAAGAGAAGAGGACATATTTTGGACATAGATTTGACCTAAGGAGGCAAGAACACATTGGGAGCAAGACGGAGAATTCTTCTACGAGTTTTTTCCTTCCTCTTCCTATTTTTCATTGTTGGTTATGACTTTTAGTATTGTAGTTTTACATACTATTATGAATAGCTAATTTGTTATCTAGAGTTTTGATAGAACCCTTTGTAGGATAAATTCTTGTTATGTTTTTATATAATTGAGCCATAGCTTTTCTCTATTTGTTCAACTACGTTTATATTGTGGTTGGTTGAAGAGCTCTCAATTAGTTGTGCCTATTTAGTATGCATAACTCGGGAGAGAGTGCATATTTAGGTAATTGTTGAACAACACCACTCCCAGAGTATATGAGGGATCAATAACCGAGGGTTTAAAGGCGGGATTAGGGATAACGAAGCCTTGGGTGCGATCTGAAGTGAGCTGTATTAAAAGCCAGCTAGCGTAGCTCGGGAGAGTGCGTCTAGTAAATTGTCGTAATTACTCGGGAGAGATTTACGGTAATAAGAGTGCTCATGATCGGTAGAGAATACTTAGGCGAAATTATAGAAGACATAGCGGGAAGGATTCCGAAAATTGGGGAAATCATAACTCTAGACCTCCTTAATCTTTTCTCTAACCCTCAGTATCGTTAGTTGTTAATTTACTATTTTAATTTGTTAGTTAATTAGTTAAACAGAAGAATCTTAATATCTATAAGTTAGGAATTGTTCAAGCTTGTCTTCTTGGTGATAGTGAACAGCTGTAGCTAAACCTTAGTTCTCTGTGGGATTCGACTCCGGACTTGTAAACCGGATTATATTTGCAACGACCGCATTGTCCTTTTTATAAGGCATAGTTGGGCGTGATCACAATTCTATGGGGACAGATATAAATAAATACCAAGGATAACTTTCGCAATTCTATGGTTCAAGATTCTCATGATTCCCTTTACATTCTCGGCAGGTTTATTTAATTTAAAATGTTACTGTAATGGGGCCTGATCTTACAATTGTTTGTCTTAAGGTCTGTATCAATTGATTCTTTTTGTTCAAGAATTTCATGATTTCCTTTAAATTCTCTTGCATGTTAAGGGAAATAATTACTTAAAATGCAAATTATTGTGTGACTTGAACTGGTTGACTGGTTTCACTTATGCTATTATGACAGAAGTAATTTTCTATAATTTCATCCTTAAATTATATGTCGTTGTTTGAGGGCCTTTCCCAGCTTTTTAAAAGGCTATAAGTTACTTGCATTTTCATTCAAGGTTATGCATAACTTATTCTTCTTACCTACTGGCTGGAACATTTCAAATTAAATTACTGGATGCAGTTTTGAATGTCTTTGATTTCATCTAGGACTTTCTTCTTTTGAAAGGTTGGTAACTTGACACTATTGAGGTTATTGTCTGTAAAGTTAAAGGCATGCAAATAAATTTGAATAGCTACCCATCTACAAAAAATTATAGGATGAAAAAGCTTTTTGCGCTGAATACATACTTAAGCTTTTTGCCCCTAGCATGTATATACAGCAATGCTCCCTATTGAGAAGAGAATTAGTAGCTGTCGGAAAACTTAGGAGTTAAGAGCACTTCACATTTACTCATATATATATATATATATATATGAGTAAATGTTGTATCTGTTGAATTTTTACATCAAGATTGTATTTCTATGTGGGTATGTGTATTTCGTTCCTTTTATATATGTTATCGAATATATGTATAAAGAACAAATGCCTTCACTTTTGATAACTTTTCGAGCCAGCATATACAGGAGGATTAAAATGGCATGAATGAGATAAAAACTTCGTACACAATATGATATACGTACCAATGATAAATATTTATCATATAATGGATTAAGTTCGTGTTTCTACTTCAGAGGACTTATGTTGGGCATAGTTTCTTAATATATCGTGTTAGTTAGAAAAGATTAAGATTCATCATTTTTAGGAGCTTGAAGTTTTCTTTTAATCTTTATTTTGTAAATCAAATACATTTTGATAATATTTATATGTTTTTCACAAAGTTTATAGTCATTAATGTCCTTCAAAAACTGAGTGAGTGACCATTTTTTGAAAAGTTTATAGTCATTAATGTCCTTCAAAAACTGAATGAGTGACCATTTTACCCGTCTATCATACAATATTATTTTTTCTATTATTATACATATGTAAATTAATATGCATTGTAAGTTCTACGGGGAACCAATATTTAATTGTAAGTTACAATTAGCATGACAACAAAAAGCTCTCTAATTATACATGTACAGTAAATTAGTCAGAAGGTATATGCGCTTAAACTAATACATTGAATATAAGTATGGGCCAGAAAGTTATGAACTCAAGCGACGTGCCTTTATCTTGGAGCCTGATTAACACTTCTTCTGGGGAATTGAAGACTCTATAATTTTGGGACTAAAGTGTAAATCGGAGAAAACTTATCACAACCCTTTATAAACTCAAAAACTCGCCCAAGCAAGGTTTAAGCTTGTTTTTAGATTGATTTGGAGACTAGAAGAAGTGTGAGAAGAGCAACTGATAATACGTGAATTGAACTATGATTAAGCCCTAAAAGAACCACTTTCTTGTATAGTTTTTATGGTAAAAGTGATAACAAAATGCTCTGATTAGTGCTTTCCATGCTTTGCAGGTTACATACAATAAAAGAAGGCTATGGAGTACTTTTGGGATCAATTATGGAGGAAAAAGAGGCCAATCGCACAATATCCGCCAAGTGCACCATGCGAAATGCACAAATGTGACGACCCAAAGGGTCATCACCGGACTTCTTCCTATTTCCGTGCTTCCGAGGCCTTGAAAACCTCGCTTTTAGTTGCCTTGATTTGCGTGCGCAGTCCGGGCGCGAAGCCGGAAAGCTTTTATGTTGAAATATGTGAACTTTGTGAAAAATTTGAAGAATTTTGATATTAATATTGCTAAAGTTGACTTTGGTCAACATTTTTGGTAAACGGACCCAGACCCATGATTTGGCGGTCCCGGAGGGCCCGTAGAAAAATATGAGACTCGGGCATATGCCCGGAGTCGAATTTCGAGGTCGAGAGCCCGAGAAATGAATTTTTCTGTGAAATTGTTTTTCTGAAATTCTTAAGGAAAATGGAAATGAAAATTGATTAAAAGACCATGGTATCGGGCTCGTATTTTGGTTTCGACGCCCAGTACAAGTCTTAAATAGGTGTTAAGCGCTTTCTGTAAAGTTTGGTCGAAATCGGATGTCATTTGACGTGTTTCGGACCTAAATATCTAAAGTTAGAAGTTTAAGAAGTTTGAAATGAAAATGATGATTTTGAGGCTTGATTCATGGATTTTGATGTTATTTTGGCGATTTGATCGCTCGAGTAAGTTCGTAGGATGTTATTGAGTTAGTGTGTGTGATTGGTTAGGAGCCCGAGGGCTCGGGAGTGAATTGGAGGTGGTTCGGGGTGATTTTACACTTAGAAATATAGCAGGTTTTCCTTCAGCTGTTGCAGGCCAGGTTTGTTCTTCGCGTTCGCGGTCGCCCTTACGCGATCGGATGCTGGCCGGGTCCCCTTCTTCGCGTTCGCGAACCTATTCCCGCGTTCGCGTAGCTTTAGTTCCACCTTCTTCGCGTTCGCGAACTAATTCACGCCTGCGTAGTTAATTTCCCTGGACCCCCCAGTCTTTCTCTTCGCGTTCGCAGCCTCCTCATTGCGAACGCGATGGTCTGTTGAATTAACCCTTCGCGAACGCGGCTCCTTTCCCGCGAACGCGAAGGGCATTTTTGCCCAGTTAATTTTAAAAGCTCAAAACAGACCCATTACGGGATTTTTCCCATTTCTTCATAAAACTTGTCTTCTCCAAGCTCTAGGGGCGATTTTTAAAGCTCTTCTTCACCAAAGTCTTTGGGTAAGTAATTTCCCACCTAATTCCTTCACTCTTCTTCATTAATTACTGAATTCCTAGACCTAAATTATGAAATCAAAGTAGAAATTAAGGGTTTTGGGTAGAGCTAGGGTTTTGGGGATTCAACCTCAATTTGGGGTCGAATCTTGAAATAAATTATATATTTGAACTCATGGGGTTATGGGTGATTGGGTTTTGGTCCGAGCCTCGTGTTTGGACCATGTGGGACCAGTGTTGAATTTTGGTGTTTTTGGAAGAATTATGGGAATTTTCATTTCTAGGCCATGAGATTATGTTTTTGAGCCCTTATTGATATTATTGAACTAATTATGACTAGATACCATTGTTTCGGAGTCGGATTGTAGAGGAAAGGCGGTATTTGAGGGTTGATTGCTATTCTTTGGACCGAGGTAAGTGTTTGTTCTAACTTTGGCTTGAGGGAATAGGATTAGGATGTTATTTG
>NC_031999.1:4303008-4310442 GCF_001879085.1 Nicotiana attenuata
TATGTTTTGATTGTGGATTAGTTGAAAGGGCCCTCAATTATCCGTTCCTATTTATTATGTATCTACTTGAGAGAGAGTGCATATTTAGGTGATTGTATGAACAACATCACTCCCGGAGTATAGACGAGAGTCATAACCGAGTGTTTAGGGGTTGGGTTAGAGATAACGAAACCCCGGGTGCAATCTAAGTGAACTGTATTGTGAAATTAGCTAGCGTAGCTTGAGAGAGTGCGTCTAGTAGATTATCATAATTACTTGAGAAAGAATTATGATAGATTGAGCGTTCATGATTGTTAGAGACAACTAAATCGTAGTTATAAGACATATACAACCAAGGAAATTACCAGCGGGGGAAACCATTGCCTTAGACCTTATTTCTATTGTTTACACATCAAGTTTAGTTAATTTTCAGTTATTAATTACTTTCAGTCTTTAGTTGTTAGAAAATCAACCATTGTGAATCAGAACGTTTGGGAAAACAGATTGTGTGAATTTAGTGAATCCGACAGTAGTAATTGATAGATTAATTTCCTGTGGTTCGACTCTGGGCAATAATACTCGGATTATATTTGCAACGCCCGCGTAGTCTTTTGCGAGACTCAGTTGAGCGTGATCAAATTTTGGCGTCGTTGCCGGGGAATTAACGGTGTTATCAATTACAATTGAAAGAAATACAAAAATTTTAAGTGTAGTCAGTTTTCTCTATACCAATCTTTTCATTGAAATTATAACGTTTGAAATCTTGTGGAAAGCAGGTGTATGCCTAGAAATTCTTCGAGGACTGGAGAACTATTAGAAGGCCTCTCAGACCCCGAGAAAATATTCAGGGCATTGAACTGTGCCAACAAAGGACTTCAACAACCTCAACCAACACACCAACTTGAATTTGACATGGGTGACGTAGATAACGTCAACGGAAACATCAGGGATGAGCCAGCTGACTTAAATGTCAGAGGGGTGGCACCTCTTGTGCCCGAGGCTGCACTTTATGACTGGGCACAGCCTACAGCTGACAATCTGGCCACTGCCATAGCTGTGCCCGCAATTCAAGCGGAGACATTCCAGATCACCAACAACATGCTGCATCTGCTGCAAAATAAGGGACTGTTCTCCGGGTCAAGCATTGAAGACCCACAACAACACTTGAAAAATTTTCTGTCAATTTGCATGACCCAAAGGCAGCCCAATGTAACCCCTGAAGCTATCAAACTGCTCCTGTTCCCATTCTCAGTAACCGGGGCAGCTCAGACTTGGTTAAATTCGCTCCCTATCAACTCTATTACCACTTGGGAGGAATTAGTCAAGCAGTTTCTGAACAAGTTCTATCCACCTAACAAGACTGCACAGCAAATTGATGCCATATTGCAGTATAGGCAGCATTCCACTAAGTCCTTGCAAGAAACTTGGGAGTGATTTAAAGGGATGCTTGTGAAGTGTCCTCATCATGGCATTCCATATCAGATGCTCGGCCAGAGATTCTACATGGGTCTAGCTGACAACTTGAAAGCGAATGTGGATGCTTCAGCTGGAGGTGCTTTCTTAAGCAAAACATTCACCGAGTGCAAAATTCTCCTCGATAAGATGTCACAAAATGCGGGGTGGATGACTAGAGGTGCAACACTGGCTCCCATAGTGCATTCAGTTCCACTTGATCCCAATAATTCGCAGGAAGAGAACATGGCCACACTCCTGACCCAGATGAGCCTATTGACAAAGAAGATTGATGAGATGGGTACAAAACAGGTGCACATCGTTGATACAACGAATGGAGGACTATGTACACCGTGTATTAATCAGTCCTATGTGTGTTCATGGAGCGGAGAAGGTGAAAATCAAGGGGTCCGGGAAGATATGAATTATGTCAACAACTATGGGGGTCAGAGACAAGGAGCACAGCAGTGGAGACCGCAGCAAAATCAGCAGTACAGGCCTAATATGCAGCAGCCTGGGGGTATGCACCCTCAAAACCAGTTAGTGCCAGTGCCTTATCAGAAACCACAGGGTTATCCACAGCAAAATCAGCAGCAATTGGTTTATCAACCACCCCCTCAGCAGCAAGATAACAACATGGTGGAGATCAGGGGTATGCTTCAGCAACTCATTGGGACAAATAATAAAGTGCAGGAAAAATTGGCAGTGCATGATTCAGCCATAAAGAATATTGAAACGCAGCTGGGTCAGCTGTCCATGGCTTTGAACAACCGTCCTCCGGGAACTTTACCTGCAGACACAAACATAAACCCCAAGGAGCAAAACCCGAATCAGCTGATGGCAGTCAGTCTCCGGAATGGTAGAGATTTAGATAGAGAGCAGGAAATTGCACAAGCCAGCAAGAACACTACACCAGCCACTCCAGTTCAATTAGAGGTAGAAGAACCAACCGAACTTACTGAAGTGGTGGTTGAGCAGAGTCAGGAGGAAAAAGGCAAAGAAAAGGAGAACGAGCAAGTTGCAGAACAGGTGGCACCTCTTGTGCCAGAAAATCCTAACAGAGAGAAGCCAGCAAGCAATGCACAAAGGGTGATACCTGCACCCTTCCCTCAGAGACTGGTCAAACAAAAGAAGGCAGACCAATACAAAAAGTTCATGGAGATGCTGCGTCAAATTCAGTTGAATATTCCTCTGATGGATGCCTTGAGGGAGATGCCCGGTTATGCCAAGATGATGAAAGATCTAATGTCACGGAAGTTTGATTTTCAGGATCTATCCACCGTAACTCTGACACAGACCTGCAGCGCAGTGGTGGCAAAACCGATGGCTCAAAAGATGTCCGATCCAGGTAGCTTCACTATTCCATGCACAATTGGAAGTTATGCCTTTGCAAAGGCGTTGTGTGATTTGGGAGCCAGCATAAATCTGATGCCGCTGGCAGTGTACACTAAACTGGGCATCGGCAGAGCTAGACCGACTTCTATGCTGCTACAGCTGGCTGATCGCACTGTGAAAAGACCAACTGGTATTCTTGATGATGTGCTGGTGCAAGTGGGGAAGTTCGTGTTCCCTGCAGACTTTGTGATTCTGGATTGTCAGGTGGATGAGGAGATACCCCTTATTTTAGGGAGACCATTTTTAGCCACTGGGAGAGCACTGATAGACTGTGAGACTGGGGAACTTAAAATGAGATTGAACGATGAAGAAGTCATATTCAATGTTCAGCAATCAATGAGGAGACCCAGTGAATATGCTAATTGCTCTCTAGTGGAGGCAGTGGATGTAATCCTGCAAGAAGATGATAGGACCCTAACTGTGAAAGATCCATTGGAGGCATGTCTGACGAATTTAGAAGAAATGGATGGTGAAGGGTTAGCTGAATGGGTTATGGCACTGGAAGGCCGAGGGTTTTGGTCAAGGGAACCTCAGTTCGAGTCCCTTGAGCTGGAAAAAAGGGCCACTCCTCCAGCAAAGCCATCAATAGAGGAACCACCCAAGATGGAGCTGAAGCCACTCCCAGATCACCTCAGGTATGTATTCTTAGGCCCTGATTCGACCTTGCCTGTTATTATATCATCCTGTTTGCTAGATGTGCAGGTAGAACGGCTCTTACAGGTACTGCAGGATAACAAGACTGCCATTGGTTGGACCATGGCAGACATAAAGGGTATCAGCCCAGCCTTCTGTATGCATAAGATTCTCCTGGAGGAGGGGCACAGACCTTCCAGGGAACATCAGCGAAGGCTGAACCCTAATATGAAAGAGGTTGTAAAGAAAGAGGTGATCAAATGGTTAGATGCGGGAATCATTTTCCCCATCTCTGATAGTAATTGGGTCAGCCCTGTCCAATGTGTTCCGAAAAAGGGGGGAATGACTGTTGTGAAAAATGACAACAATGAGTTGATCTCAACTCGTACAGTCACAGGGTGGCGAATCTGCATGGATTACCGGAAATTGAACACCGCCACCCGAAAGGACCACTTTCCCTTGCCTTTCATTGACCAAATGTTGGACAGGCTGGCCGGAAGATCGCACTTTTGTTTCTTAGATGGATATTCGGGGTACAATCAGATATCAATAGCCCCCGAAGATAGAGAGAAAACATCCTTCACCTGTCCGTATGGCATCTTTGCCTTTCGGAGAATGCCCTTTGGGCTTTGCAATGCACCAGCGACTTTTCAACGGTGCATGCTAGCCATCTTCACAGATATGGTGGAGGATATTATGGAAGTCTTTATGGATGATTTCTCCGTGGTGGGAGATTCATTCGAAGACTGTCTTCACAACTTAAGCAGAGTGCTCAAAAGATGTGTGGAGACAAACTTAGTGCTAAACTGGGAGAAGTGCCATTTTATGGTACAAGAAGGGATAGTCCTGGGACATCGAGTGTCCAGAAAAGGAATTGAGGTCGACCATGCTAAGGTTGACGTGATTGAGAAGTTACCACCGCCCACTTCAGTCAAGGCGGTGAGAAGTTTCCTTGGTCACGCCGGGTTCTACCGGCGTTTCATAAAAGACTTTTCCAAAATTGCTAACCCATTATGCAAACTCCTTGAAAAGGATCAGCCCTTTGTGTTTTCTAATGATTGCAGGTTGGCATTTGAGGAACTGAAGAAGAAGTTGATAACTGCACCCATCATTGTTGCACCCAACTGGGAGCAACCATTTGAGCTCATGTGTGATGCCAGCGACTATGCTATAGGAGCAGTCTTGGGGCAGCGAAAAGATAAGCTGATGCACCCGATTTACTACGCAAGTAGAACGCTAAGCGGTGCACAGCTCAACTACACAGTGACAGAGAAGGAGATGTTGGCAGTTGTGTTTGCTTTTGACAAGTTCCGATCATATCTGATTGGTTCCAAGGTAATTGTGTATACTGACCATGCAGCTCTCAGGTACCTAATTGAGAAAAAGGAGTCTAAGCCGCGCCTGATTCGTTGGGTGCTGCTGTTGCAAGAATTCGACCTCGAAATTCGTGATCGTAAGGGCACAGAAAATCAAGTCGCTGATCATCTATCACGACTTGAAGGAGCTGAAAAATCAGTCGAGGTCGAAGAGATTCTGGAAACCTTTCCAGACGAGCAGCTGCTTGCAGCCAGTCTTGAGGATGCGCCATGGTATGCAGATTTTGCAAACTACCTGGCCTGCGGTATAGTTCCATATGACCTTTCATCTGTCCAAAAGAAAAAGTTCTTTCGTGATTGCCGCATGTATTATTGGGATGAACCTCATTTGTTTCGAATATGTGTTGATAACATTATCCGGAGGTGTGTCCCCGAGATAGAACAATCTTCAATTTTGCAGGCTTGTCACGCATCAGCATATGGAGGACATTTTGGAGGGGTCAGAACAGCTGCGAAAGTGCTAGAGGCCGGATTCTTTTGGCCAACTGTGTTTAGAGATGCACACCTCTGGGTAAAGGGCTGCAATGAATGCCAGAGGACGGGAAACATTTCCCGTCGCCATGAGATGCCAATGAAACCAATTCAAGAGGTAGAGGTGTTTGATGTGTGGGGGATTGACTTTATGGGTCCGTTTGTCAGCTCATTTGGCAATAAGTATATCCTTGTTGCTGTGGACTACGTGTCTAAATGGGTAGAGGCTGCAGCATTGCCCACAAATGATGCAAGAGTGGTGGTCGGATTTCTGAAAAAGAACATATTCACCCGGTTTGGGACACCAAGAGCGATCATCAGTGACGGAGGCACTCACTTCTGCAATAGAGCCTTCGAGAAATTACTTGCTAAGTATGATGTACGCCACAAGGTGGCTACTCCTTACCATCCGCAGACCAGTGGGCAGGTTGAAGTGTCCAACAGGGAGATAAAGAGTGTACTAACGAAGACTGTGAATGCCACACGAACTGATTGGGCAAAGAAGCTTGATGACGCACTCTGGGCCTATAGAACTGCGTTCAAAACACCAATAGGTATGTCACCATACAAGTTGGTATTTGGGAAGGCCTGTCACCTACCTGTGGAGTTAGAACATCGTGCTTGGTGGGCGCTGAAACAATTGAACATGGATCCTGAAGCAGCTGGACAAAATCGACTGACGGAGTTGCATGAGCTGGATGAATTCAGATATCAAGCCTTTGAAAGCACGAGGCTCTACAAGGAACGAATGAAGAAAATGCATGACAAGCACATCGTGGACAGAGACTTTAAACCCGGTGACATGGTACTATTGTATAATTCACGGTTGAGATTGTTTCCGGGTAAGTTAAAGTCCCGATGGTCTGGGCCATTTAGAGTGGTGCAAATGTTTGCAAGTGGAGCTGTTGAGATTGAGTCGGAAGACGGGACAAACAAATTCTCCGTCAATGGACAAAGGTTGAAACATTACCTTGGAATAGCTGTAGAAAAAGAGGATACAATGGTGACCAATTTAAAAGAACCCAATACGAGAATGAGGAGTAAGAGCTCAACTACTTGCGTCGTGCCGCGACGTTAAATCAGGCGCTGCGTGGGAGGCAACCCACAATTGTGTTATAAATGTAATTTGTAATATCATATAAAAAAAGAGCGAGAGAGAGAGGTTGAGCGAATCTTGCGCTCGTGTTGCGTCGTGCCGCGACGTTAAATCAGGCGCTTCATGGGAGGCAACCCACAATAGTAGAATTTCTAACATGTTGGATATATGCAGGTTAGTGCGGAGGTCGTTGCATCACGAGCCTGGACATACTATGGGTAAGGTAGGCCTTAAAAGAGGTAAAAATAGTGCCTAAGGGGCATACCAAGGAACAAAAACCAAGCAATAGGCAGCCAGTAACGGGCCCACCGCGGTCTCGGCGTAACTGCGGTAGGACCGCGGTGGAATGCCCTCTCTGAAGTTTTCCCACCGCGGTCTCAGCCTAACCGCGGTACGAGCGCGGTGGAGTACCCTCTCTGAAGATTTTTCACCGCGGTCCGGCATAACAGCGGCAGGACCGCGGTGGACCAAAAACGGGCCCAGGTACGCAGAAATTTTTTTTTTATTTTCTTTTTTAGCCCCCCCCCCCCACCCTTAATTACCCTAACCTACCCACAACCCCCTCCCTTACCCAACCGACATAATCACTTTCTCTTTCTCTTCTCTCTCTATTATCTCTATCTTCTCTCAAATTCTCTCCATTATTTTTCTTCTTCTTCCCAAATCCTCTCCTCTTCTTCTCCATTTTTCTTTCTTCTTTCTTCTTCTTCTCACCATCAAACACCTTTTCTTGTCCTAACCTTCTTCTTCCCCTTAATCCTTCTTCTTACCCCCCATCTTGTCCAAACCCTAACCAACCACATACACCCCCACCCCAACAACGCCCACCCCCTACCCAGTAGCCACACCCCGATTTTTTTTTTCCTTTTCTTTTCTTTCTCAAGACTCCGCGATACTCCTCAAGTAAGTTGTTCTGCTTTTTCTTATGTTGTATGTATTTTACATTATGTAGTGATTATTGTCGATAATTCTTGATTTTGGTTGCATTGGGGTTTTAGACTCCAAGTTGGTGTGTAGTTGGTGTTTGGGGTT
>NC_031999.1:4310542-4402530 GCF_001879085.1 Nicotiana attenuata
GGGCACCGTAAGGCGAAGTGAGTTGAGAAATCGAAAATGAGAGAGTCTTATTGGTGAAAGCCCTCACGGGCACCGTAAGGCGAAGGTGAGTTTTTCAGGCAGGCAAATGAGACAAGTCTGTGGTCAAAAGCTGCTCAAGACATTGCAGGACGAGCAAGGTTTAGGTTTGGGTGAAAATCAGGTTGTGAAAGTCCGGAACAACAAATGTAGCAATCGAAAGTTGATTGGTTAGATAGACTGGGCTGGTTAATCCAAATGCATGGCATACTCAATGGTACCAGCTGTTCCACTCAGATAAGTCTCATTCTCTTCTTTCTTCATTACAAATCATCCGTTCTCGGATTCTCCTTATCCTTAACCCTCGAGGTCGTTGCATTTCATTCTTTTGAGGTCTATCTTTAAGATTTTCAGTGTCAGTTCTGTTCAAAACAAAAGGAAGGAATGTCAAGGCTAACTACCAGCTTCCTAGTTGTACAGACAGGGCCAGAGTATATCAAAGATGTCAAAAGCAAAGTAAGTCATAAAGGACCACTGGAAGTGTCATCGGTGGATTAATCGATAATTGTGGAGAGGAAGCGAAGTTTCAAAAGAGGGGTCAGAAACACATAAACAACAATATGGGACAGAACACCTTGGGTCATCAGAGTCAAGGGTTGAAATTCGGTCAGGAAGTCGAGGGGATTCAAGGCAAGGCCAGGAAAGCGGGACGGAGTGAAGCCCAGCAGCAGGGATGTACCTAGCAAGAATGCCAGCAACTAGCCACCATCTTTAAAATTGACAAGATTTTTCTTTGATTGAAACAGGGGCAGAAATTTCGGAGGAACCCTCCGTAAGGAAAGGTAACGCCCAAACAGGTATGACTGGAAACTTTCAGGACCCTTCTGGAAAATGGGACTTAGTTTAAATTTCAAAGCAATCATGAGTAGCATAATTTAGCATAAATGTACCCCAAGGAACATAAGTTGGTTTCAAAGTTGTCTGTTTAAGATAGGACCCAATTAGGAGTTGTCAGGACCCTCCTGAATAATGGGACACAGTTTTAAGATCTCCCTTAGATAGCAAGATACTGTTGTAGGATAGTATAATTCAGCCGTAGAATTGGCACTCATAAGATAAGACTTGAATTTTGATTTTCAGGACCCTCCTGGATAATGGGACGTAGCTTTAAGGTCTGCTTAGATAACAAGGTATAGATAACAAGGTCTGCTTAGGTTAAAACTGTTTTTTTAACTAGAAGTTGTCAGGACCCTCCTGGATCATGGGGAGTAGTTAAGACCTATTAGATAACAAATGTAGTAGGGGTAATACCTTTAGAAGATATAACTTAGGGTCGTAATTGTTAGGAGTTGTCAGGACCTCCCTGGATAATAGGACTTAGCTTTCAAATTCTTATATTAGTTGGTAGAATAATTCAATTTACACTCACATCTGCGCCCAGCCACCAAACTGGGGCAGGAAATGTTCTTTGTTTTCTTTATTTGTTGCAGTCAGGATCCCACCTGGAGAACAAGGGAATACTTGCCAAGCTTCGGCAGCCAGGAGCCCACCTGGAGAACAAGGGAATACTTTCCAAGCGTTGTAGTCAGGAGCCCACCTGGAGAACGAGGGAGTATTTCAAATTTCGGCAGTCAGGAGCTTACCTGGAGAACAAGGGAAGTACAATTCCAATTTTAGCTTTTAATATTTGATAACATGTTGTACCCCCAGTCACCAAACTGGGGCAGAGAATTTTCGTTGCTGTTTTGTCGCAGTCAGGAGCCCACCTGGAGAACAAGGGAATACTTTTTAAGCTTCAGCAGTCAGGCGCCCGCCTGGAAAACAGGGGAAGTACAATTCAAATTCTATCCGTTAATTTTTAATTTGATAACATGATGCGCCCAGCCACCACACTGGGGTAGAAATTTTTCTTTGTTTGTCTGTTTTGTTGAAGTCAGGAGCCCGCCTGGAGAACAAGGGAATACTTGTCAAGCGTTGCAGTCAGGAGCCCACCTGGAAAACAAGGGGATACTTTTCAAGAGGCAGCAGTCAGGAGCCCGCCTGGAGAATAGAGGCACACATTTCAAACTGCAACAAGTCTAGCATCACGCAGAGGAACGGCAAAACATCTCCAATCACAATGCAAGGCGACAACGCAAGAGTTCCAGTGGAAGAATACAAGGCAACACAAGAGCAAGTTAGAAGACATAGATAGGACCCTTTTTGTAATTCATAGATCATAGCTTAGGCTAGCTTTTTATTATTTTTACGGTGTAATAAGGAGGTCAGCAAGCAGTAGCAGCAGCAACAGCAGTAAAATCACAGCTCCCGGTAGTCCCAACTACCAAACCTTCCCGAACTACACTGACCTGATTCCTTTTTAGACAAGGATAAGTAGGCAACCTTTGAAGCAGGGTTCGGTCAGACGGTTTTCACAAATGCTTCACACGGAGTATTCGAACGGGCAAAAATCGCTCGTTTCCGCTCACTTATCTTTGCACGGAAACTCTTCACGTTCCCGAGCAAAGAGGGGCAGCTGTGAGCATGTGATTTTTGCCCTATATGAATTACTCCCATAAAATTCAAAACAAAATAATTTCGGTATTTGCAATTTTGTGGATTTTGAGGCATTTTTGTTTGCATTTGTCTGTGCATATTTATTCTATTTGATTTACCAAAAATACAAAAAAAAATATATTTGGCATTTGCATTTAGGATTTAGTTTCATATTTTAGGATTAATTAGCGGTTGGTTTGTTTTAGAACAAAATATGAAGAAAATAATAAAAATAGTTCATTTTTGCATTTTTATTTGTTTTTATTGTGAACTGGTCACGAAGTAGGATTTAAACAATTTTAGGAGTTAATTAGCTTAACTTGGAAATATATTAGGTCTTTAGTTTTATTTTAGCATTTTTATAAAATCAGAAAAAATAAAAAATATATATACAAAATGAAAACAAAGTAAATAAAGAAATAAAAGAGAAAAGCAAAAGAAAGTAATTAAAATAAGGTTGTTTTAAGAAATACCCAAAATTGGGCCAAAATTAATTCATAGCCCAAAGCACCCCACGCCCAAACCACTCCAGGCCCAAATCCCGAACCCAATATCCGGTCAGGTCCAAAGATGTGCCAAACGATGCCGTTTGGCGTAAGAAAATCTGGACCACTCATCTCCCAAATCCAACGGCCCGTAATGGTTCTTAGCTTTTTAATATAACTGTCCGAAAATTTCATAAACCCTAAAATATTTTTTATCCTCCTCGTACACTTCCGCTGTAACACCACCCCCGTCTCCAGCCGCCACCACCGTCTCCGCCGCCCTCCGCCCTAATACCGCCGGCCGGAAATCGCCGCCGCCGCCGGCAGGGCTCCAAATTACCCCAAAAACACACCCCAGGCTCTTCTCTTCCTCCTCTTCTCATATCTACCACTAGTTTCGCTCAAATCCTAACCCATCCTCTCGAATTTTAGATCACAAATCCGGTGAAAACCCTAACTCATCCAAACTCGCCCAAACTAATATCATACAATCTCCCCGACATCCTTTACCCGAATCCCAACCCAAAATCTTTCAAATCCGCCTTCAATTCTTCATGTCTTGGATCTAGGGTTTCAACCACATCTGCTCTCATATGGTTCCAGATAATGTTACGCGTTTGTTTTGTCAAAAATGAGCAAATAATATTATCTAGAAGCTGTATCGGAAGTCAATCGAGTGGGTATCAAATCCGAATTCAAAGGTCCGGGTTCGAGGTCAATTGGTAAGTTCTTCATGTTCTGTCCATTTCCTTCTTCTTCGTCTTGCATTATGTTAAGCTAGGATCTTAAATTTGCTCTGAAATTATTTTCGTGAAGTTTGATCTGTGTTCGTTAGGGCTATTTGGATCAATACAGATTTAGGTTTTAATTTGCTGCTTGTTCAGTCGTTTAGTCGGATTAGTGTAGTTTAACATAGTAATTAGCATTTCTGCCTCTGCTTAGTGTAGTTAACAGTCGTTGTTGATTTGAGAATCCAATAGTTTGCTTATTAGCCTATTTTCTTTTGATCTGTTTTAATCATTCTTGTGTGAATTGTTTGTTTCAGTTTAATATGTTTTAGTACTTCTTTTGGTTATTGTTGATGGGTTGTAATCAATTTACCTTGGTTCAGTTAGGTTAATCAATGGTTGTTGTTAATAATACTTTAGTGTAATGCTCAGTTCAGTTAGTTGTTAATTAGATGAATTTGTCCATAGCAGATAGATTCAATTAGGGTAGAAAGAGGACTAAAGTCATTTGGGACTAGGGTGGTAATTTCAGGGGGTTCAGGGGTATTTTAGGCTTTAATAACAGGATGGAATGTTGTAGATTATAATAGAACTCCCTAGTATCTTCTAGAATAGGGCTCAAGTTAGATTCTAGGAAACTTAGGATAGTAGCTTGGGTAACAAGTTAGAAAATAAGGGACTAATCTGAAAATAAATAAGGGACTGCATTGTAAATAGAGGATTTCAGGGTTGCCCTCCCTTATGCCTATAAAATGGCATGTGCCTTGCCTTGAATCACAAGTTTGGGGAGCCCCAAAAATCCCCCCCAAAAATATTCTCCAAGCTTCCTAGATCTGAAATTCAAATATCAAACTCCTTTAGATCTTAGGCTTCTCAAATATTCAGAAAAACAACAAAAAAAAATCAAAAACAAGTACTGTACATCGATTTCTCTAGGCTGATTTTTGAATTTTAATCACTGATTGTCACATTTTGGCACAACTACAATCACTGAAGTTTCAGAGTGTTCTGGATTCCAATTTGAATGAGTTGTTGGGAGAATTTGAGCTATTTGGTTTTATTTTTGAGTTGAAACTGGTCAATCGAGTCTGTTGTGGAAATCTGCTGTTGCTGTTGCCTTACAATTTATTCCGGGCTATGTTTGAGTGTGTTTCTGGGTGTAAAATTGGGGCCTGTTGAGATTAGCTGTTGAATATTGCTGCTGACCTTCCTCTTCTCCTTTATTTCATGTAATCCAGGTATTTTCTCATGCTCAAATGATGCTGAAGATTGCCTTCACCTATAAACCACAAGTCTGAAGTATAAATGATAAAGGGATACATGCTTGCACCTGAACTTTACTGTTATTGCTTTTTTAGAATTCTCGCGTGATTGATTTATTTGAACCATAATTTCAGATGTATTAATGAGAATATGGACTGTCAATGGACTGTTAGTAGATTGTTAATTGATTTTTGGTATTAGATAGATTATCTAGGGCTGTGTTNGAACAAGGGAATACTTGTCAAGCGTTGCAGTCAGGAGCCCACCTGGAAAACAAGGGGATACTTTTCAAGCGGCAGCAGTCAGGAGCCCGCCTGGAGAATAGAGGCACACATTTCAAACTGCAACAAGTCTAGCATCACGCAGAGGAACCGCAAAACATCTCCAATCACAATACAAGGCAACACAAGAGCAAGTTAGAAGACATAGATAGGACCCTTTTTGTAATTCATAGATCATAGCTTAGGCTAGCTTCTTTTTATTTTTACGGTGTAATAAGGAGGTCAGCAAGCAGTAGCAGCAGCAACAGCAGTAAAATCACAGCTCCTGGTAGTCCCAGCTACCAAACCTGCCCGAACTACACTAACCTGATTCCTTTTTAGCCAAGGATATGTAGGCAATCTTTGAAGCAAGGTTCGGTCAGACGATTTTCACAAATGCTTCACACGGAATATTCAAACGGGCAAAAATTGCTCGTTTCTGCTCACTTATCTTTGCACGAAAACTCTTCGTGTTTCCGGGCAAAGAGGGGCAGCTGTGAGCACGTGATTTTTGCCCTATATGAATTATTCCCAAAAAATTCAAACAAATGATTTCTTTCATTATTTTTACCATTTTGTGAATTTTGTGTTATTCTTTGTTAATTGTTTGCATTTTATTTGTGCATTTTAATCAGTGGAAAAATACAAAAATACTTGGCATTTGCATTTAGAATTTAATTTCACATTTTAGGGTTAATTAGTAGTTGAGTTACTTTTAGGAAAAGAAAAATAACAAAAATGGTCCCTTTTGCATTTTTAGTTTTAATGTTTTTTAGTTTGTATTTAAATAGGGAATTTGTGTAATTGGAAATTTGGAAGTATGATCTTAGAGTCAATTTGAGTTTTGGTTTTTTTTTTTCAATTTAGCATTTAACAAAATCAGTAAAATATAAAATACAAAAGGAAATAGAAAAACAAATAAATAAAGAAATAAAAAGGGAAAAAGAAGGGAAAACAATTAAAAGTAAAAGAAAATATAGGCTTAATGCCCACATTTGGGCCAAATTCTAAATCCCATTCCCCAACCCAAGTAATTTCCACCGGTCGCCCAAGCCCAATATCCCATTACCCGGTCCAGTTCCCCACTTGCCAAAAACGACCCCGTTTAGATAACGGCTAATCCAGGCCGTCTATTCACTCCAATCCAACGGCCTGGGTTCAATCTCAGGCATTAAATAAAAGTGTCCTAAAGTCTCTGAAACCCTAGAGACCAGGGCCTCCCTCCTCGTACTCCTGTTCCTCTCCGCCTCCACCACTACCCTCCGCCCTAGCGCCGCCGGCCGGAAATCGCCGCCGCCGGCGGACAACGTCNATGGGCGAATTGAGAATGGTGACTGGCCGGAGTTTCTTATCAGTGAGTTTGTTTTCCTTTTGTGTTCTTATTTTCTCCAGTTCTTACAAGTTTAATTCATATTTTGGCGCTAATAATTCAGTATTGTTTAATATAACTTTGAGTCGTGTTCTTTTAGTTTAGTTCAATCATAGCTAATTATTGTTATTAGAGCAAATGTTTAGGTTAGTTCATGATTTTAGTAATTGTCTCTCCCCTGTTATCGTAATATTCTTTTAATTAAATTGTTGCTCACTGATTTTGCTCTAAATTCAGTATCGTTTGAGTGTGATTAGTAGTTTGTTTTTAGCAGAAATGTTGGAGTTGATTATTGTTTGTTAACTTATGGAATAATAAGAGTTGGTTAAGGATTATATTGTTACTACTGAAATTCATGTTTTGTTAGTTGACCATGGATTAATCAGAGTGGGGGTAGTTTAGTGATTCTAAAGATATTCAGGGGTATACGGGTAATTGGAACTGGATAGGAAGATAATAGACTATACCAGAACCTCTTAGATTATTCTAGAATGTGGTTTTAGTGTATGTTTCGGCAAAAATAGAGGTAGTTACTTGTGTAACAAGTTTAAAAATGAGGTACTAAACGGAAATGAGAGGAGGACTAATATGAAAAAGGAAAATCTGAAGTTGCACTTCTTAGTGCCTATAAAAGGGTACTCAAATGCCTTGGTGAGGGGGTTTTTGGGGCAGCCATAAAACATTCCCCAAAAAGCATCTGCTAATTTTCAGATCCAGAATTTAAAATCCAAGTTCCAAAAAAACCAAAAACAAGAGAAAATCTAGTAGAAAAACCAAAAACAGTTACTGCTCCATTGGGATTTTCAGTCTAATTTCAAGTTTTCCTAGTTCAAAGTCTGGTGTTTGAGGTTTCAGATACATAGGAATGGATTTCGAATGGTTTTAGATCCAATTAAGCTAGGTTTTGATTGAGTTTGAGATTTACTGAAGTTGCTGAGTGCATCCTGGGTAGTTTTCAAGGTCATTTGGTCTGTTTGGAACTGATTCGAGTTGATCTATCATTTTCGGCTGGTTTCAAACTATTTTCTGGGCTGTGTTTCAACTTCCTGAGTTGTGTATTGTTGCTGTTTGATCATCTCTTGGTCTACTGTTGCATTGTTGTGGCTGATTTCTTCTTCTTCTACTTATATTTCGATCTCCAGGTACACTCCCTTGATTTGCTTCCATGTAACTCCAAGTTGAAGTTGAAATGAAAATTGCTACCAGATCTCTGCACTTTGGATGCAATCTGATATAGTTTAAGTTGTTTAAATTGTTACTCGTTGCTAGTTGATTAAGATGGCATTGATTTGAGCAATAGACTGGGTTGTAATAACGTGGACCATTAATTGGGATTGCCCTAAGTTAATCTGAACTATATGTTGCAACTGACTGTCAGTCAGCTTAAGGATCTCGTGTTTGTTAAACGGTTAGATTGATGAGTGTGGAATGAAATTAGTTGTAGCTAACTTAGTTTGTATGTTTAGTATAGAGTTCTCGAACTGTAGTAATTTGAGCTGAAATCATCCTTCAGTTTTAGCTAGTTTAATTTTTCTCCTGTTAATTTGATTATTAAAGTCAGAAGGCAATTGAAATAGGAAGTCACTTCGAGTCCTTGAATTCTCATGTGTACTGACAGTTAAACTTGCATGAGACCCTGAATCATTTGATCATTGATTTAACATTCTCAATATATGTCTTCTTTCACCTTAATAGTATCCAATAGCTCATCAAAAGATAAGTAGAAATAATCCGAGCTTTAAGTTGAAATCAAAAAGATTTAGTTGTTTCATCAATCTGAATAGGTGAATCACATTTCTCCTTTGCTGTAAATGGTGAAATACGAGTAACTTGAAGGTGTCCATGAATACTTGAAATCCAGTTTGAATGGGCGATCAAGGCTTAACAGCCTATCTCGGATGGACTGGGCTCCGACGCACTTTAGGCGGCCCAGTTTGGCTTTAATTAAACGCCCGTGTAAACCTGGGCTCAGGCCTAAGACTGGTTTGCTCTCGTGAGTGCCTGGATTTTGGTCCATTTTAACGGGCTGTGCTTCAGGCCCAAGCTGGCTGACAGTTTAAGTAGCGTGAATCCGTTGACCTCAAATATAGTCATTATTAATTAGGATTGCTTTTCTTTATTTTAGAGACAAGAATAAATAGAAAAATCATAGTTTCTTTAGGAATGGTCTTTAAATAAAAACGAGATGAGCCTCGCTAAATAAACAAACAAATTGCGGGGCCCTCGATAAATGTTTATACAAAATACCTAGACTTCAGGATGGGCCATTTAGCGAATTTCACGGCCTTCCCCAAAGATAATAACGCGATAGTCTCTTTAGGCACGCACTTTAAATAATTTTACATTCCTAAATACGGGTGCACATTTATGTGACCCAAATCCAAATCTCAACGAAGTCGAAATGTGTCAAAAACCACGGGTGCATTTATGTGACGAGGTTCGAGACGTGTTTTCACGACGTTGCAATTCCTTTAAAATAAACAATAATAATAAAAGCGGTTCAAAGTTAAAGGCATATAGGTTAAAACATGTATTAAAATCAAATAAATAAGCCAAATATGACAGTTGAGCGACCGTGCTAAAACCACGGAACTCGGGAATGCCTAGCACCTTCTCTCGGGTTAACAGAATTCCTTACCCGGATTTCTGATTCGCGGACTATTAACAGAGTCATAATTTCCTCGGTTCGGGATTCAACCGGTGACTTGGGACACCATTAATCTCCCAAGTGGCGACTCTGAATCTTCATAATAAATCCCGTTCCAATTGTCCTTTAAGTGGAAAAAACTCCTCTATACCCTTTACGGGGTGTAGTAAAAAAGGAGGTGTGACAGCTCGTTGTGCCCGAGGTAGGCGTAGCGACAAGTTGATTTGGAGAACTTATAATGCCAAATGCCTCATTTTATTGATAACAAATAAGACGAATCCCAAAACGACACCAAAATAGCAGAAATAAAATGTCACTAATGGTCGTGGGCCTTATTACATTAAAGCAAAAGAAAGACTCCTAACTACTTGGTCCCAGAAGGACCTTCCCCAAACTCGACATCCTTAGCTCTATCGAACAGCTTCACCAGCTCACGCAGTCCCAGCAGCAAGTAAGCTCCAGCCAAGTGTCCTCCTTCGCTTCCCTCAGTTCCAAAAGGGAAGGCAAATTTCCCAAGTATTTGCGGACGAGAGCCTGATCGCTGGAGTGAAGGTCTTCCCACCAGCTTAGCAACCTTGGGTGAATGTTGGTTACTATGCCGAATCTGGGGACTTCGTGCCTCATTTCTGCAAAAGAAAGTGTTAGGCCATTACCCCCGCCGGACTCGACTATTTAAACCAATAATTAGCATAAACGACATTTAGTTGTCCAAATAAATGCACAGAATATGGTGGCGTCCGTTTGGGTTCCAAGGAAACCCAGTGGACTTTGGACAAGGCTATCTTAAAGAGTCATTATGTGGACAGCATAACTGACTAGACTAGGTTTGACAGTGATGCATGCGCAGTTAAAACAGAGTAAGGCTTCTATGGGGTATTAGACCGGTACCCTTGAGCGGACAACTCAAGAGGGAAAGGCACGGAACCGTCGACTGCACCGCTGATCGACTGGTTTTACCGTAAATACGCATTTACCAAATTTAGGGGGTGATATATTGGAAGGGCGCAACCACTCATTATAAGCGTTGCTATGGTATTTGTTTGGCACGAGTGGAATATGATGTTGAAGATGCAATTACAAGAATGGAAAAAATTGTCACGTATTTGCACGTTCATAAAATAATAATTATAATAATTGCTTATGATTACAACAGTATTGAAGGAAAGCGGTAAAAGCAAGAAAAGAAAACAAAAGCCAAGTTAGTTTCGAAGTAGAAGAGAAATAAAGACATTAAATAAAAGCAATAAAGTCACAAATAACATGTAATGGTAAAAGCCTAAAAGAAAATACCCAGCAGAGTCGCCATGCTGTCGATGCCCCTTTTTCCATTTTAAAAGGAGAAATCGGGTTTACGACATTTGGGCGGACAACTCCTTCCCCTTTTGGGAATTGGGTTTTGGAGTTTGAAGAGTCGCCACCTAATGATTAAGTGCATTAGGATACTAAGAAGGGTTTGAGTTGGAAAATCAGAGTTTGGGTAAGGGCTAGAAATTATCTCGAGGGGAAGGTGTTAGGCACCCCTCAAGATCTACTAGTGTGGTTCCCGGCCATGCTACAATTGTAACTTTAAAGCAAGTAAGCATACAAGACAAATTTCACATAAGGACCTCGAGTAGATATGTATAATGGTTACTAAGCATGCTGAAATTTTGAATAGGTAATTTCCTAGTTATTTGAAAGAATGTCTAAGTGCAAAAAAAAAGGGACCAAATAATGAAAATAAACAATCAGATACAGAAGTGGGTGAGCAGAAAATTTTATTTAGAAGAAGAGGACAGTGCAAAAATTAAAGGGGAAATTTTAATGACTGAAACAAAATGCAGAATTTTAAAGAACTGAAAATTGTCAATCTAAAATAATTACATAAAGGAAGGGGGGTCCTAGGTTTGTAAAATACATGGATCATCCACACAACACCGGTAGTCAATCGTACGCATGGTGTTATCGCGTGATCAATATCTCCATGTCTACCCTTCCCACCCCGTTGAGGTATTGAAGCGCGGAATGGTATCGTTACTTATTGCATGCTATTACCCGTCCCGATCCTATCAGTTCCGGAGGCATTGGAACTACTAGTCCTAAAGGGAAGGGAATTGGGGCTTTTCAGAAGTTCAAGAAAGGATAAAAAATCTAGGCGACAATCAAAACATATAGTCAAATAGGGGGAGACAAACAGCAATTAGGGCTCAGACAGGCCTCCTCACTTAAATGCAAATACATAGCATGACTTCAGATACTGGTTAGGTCTTTAATTAAATTAAGGTGTAGGATAGGCTGATTCATCACATATTTCTCAGATGAGGAGTCCGAATTAGTCTTGACTAGATGTAGTTATCAGAACTGATACAGTTAATCAATTACCTACTGGCTTGCCTAGGTGAGATCTGTGATCAGGATATCTAACAAGGCAGAAGGCGTACTGATTTTAAGGAGGATTATTGATTTTAGAAACAAACAAAAGTTCTGCAGATGTTAAAACGACTTTACCACTGATTCTAAACTTACTAGCGAGATGGACGATTCAGATTCAGTTGGTTTGCTCCTATAGGCATGACCTCTAAGTGTCATTAGTTTTAAAACAGTTATATAAATGCTAGAGTCCTATAGACATGATGTCTAGAATGAGTTGGTTATTATTAAGCCTAAGATTGTTTACCTAATGGTGTGTATATGCAGAAAAACTTAAGGCATGATTTTATATGCAGAACATATTGGCATGATCTCTAAAATGCGGAAATGCAGAAGTGCAGAAGCGTAGAAAAACTTATAGGCATGTTTGCTAAATGCAGAATTGCAGAAATTGTGAATGACCTATAGGCAGGTTTTCTACATGCAGAAATGCAGAAATTATAGAAGATCCTATAGGCATGCTTTCTAAGCGCAAAAAATGCAGAATTATAAAAGATCCTATAGGCATGCTTTCTACCCTTTACATACATTCATTCCCCATCGTTTTTCACTATCCATCCCCAATAGTTATTACAAAGTTATACAGACCGAATGGATCAAAAAGAAAGTAAAAAAAAATTACAGCAGCGGTTACAGCTACATCTAATCAGCCTAATTCAGACTCAAAGTCCAACAGTATGAGATAAACCAACTTCCAGGATCAGATTTCCAAAAAACTTTCTCATATTTGGAGTGTGTCAAAGTTCCCAAGAGTCTCAAAGGGACTCCGGGCAGTGCTTACACCCCAAAAACATTTCAGAATCAAGAGCATAGCGCAGTGTGGAAAGGCCAGCTCTCAGATGTCCAAGTTCAGAGGGAACTCAAGGTCCCAAAGCAAGGCTCATAAGAGAGGGGCAGCACTTAAGATTCTAGGAATAGGTGTAAGTGCACAAAGGGGGAGGGAATCAGGGAGAGACAGGGCAAGCTAGTGGTCATGCCCAGCAATTGGGATGCTGGCACACCCCTGACCAGCCTCCTAGTCAAGCATTGAGAGTTCGGATCCATTGTGGATCAAGCCAAGGCCTGGACAGTAATTAGGATACTGTCAGGCCAAGAGCTTAACTCAGCACATATAAGGGAATAGGGGTAGAGGATTCATAACAGAAACAGAAGCAAAGAAAGTAGATATGAAGCACAAATTACAGCATATAAGCAATAAAGTAAACAAGAAGCCTGAAGCTGTAAAGTAAACACATAGGGGGTGGAGCAGAATATTTAAACAAAGGACATACCAGTTTCAAAGAAAATAAGTAAGCAAAAGTAGCCTTGAAAAAGCCGAATTGCAAACAGCAGTTCCAAAAGATCTCAAGTAAAGCAGGATTAGAAAAACAGTATTGCTCGAAAAGTGAGTTCAGTGTGTGAGTGGTGTATTTTTGTGTGTTTCTGATTATGAGAGAATTCCCTGATGATAGAAAGAGGGAGGACTAGGTCCTTATATAGTCTTTTGAAAACAAGTAAGGTAGGCAAAGAGTGCACAAACATAGAAACCAACCAATTAGTATCAATTAAGACAACTAGACTCCTTTAATTAGGGGGTCTAGGTCAAACGGCTAATTGAGATGAAATAAGGAGAAAAAATCAGTTTACTAAGGCTCGATTAAGGTAAGGAAACTATGTAGTGCACAAATAGGGTCAAATACATAGTTGGTAATTAAGGAAAGATGGAATAGTAGTGTTCTTTATAAAGTAAAAATAAGGTATCAGTTTGAAAATCAATCAAAAGGGTCCCAGATCCAATTGTAATCACAGGGAACCTTAAGTGATTAAGGAAAGAGTCATATAGATATGAAAATAATTCAAACTTTGGTACAGAATCACAGAAGAAATACACAAGACCAAGTATTTTAAGGAAAATATCACAAGCCTAGGATTTTTACACAAAAGGATCAAAATAAACAGCCAGTAGGGTAAAAGGGATTCAATCGAAATAAATCAGTGATGAATCACTAGCATGATTAAAGGGATTTCAAAATCAATTCTTGGTGAAATCTTTTGAAAGAGAAGTTTTCCTCATATATAAAGCATACAGTTTAAGCAAAAGAAGAGTCTAACAATGAAAGTTTCAGAACCACAGGCATGTAGGATTTGAGTTCGATTACAGGCTCACCGTGAGTCTGGAAACCTAGGGTTCCAAAGTGAAACCCTAGTGCCATCTACCCAAAGAGAAACCCCCAAATTTTAGGGTTTCAAATAGAATCAGAGGTGAGAAATCATTGAGAGAGACAAACATACGCGATAGCAAACACATTGATTCAAAGGCATGCTTGAGAAAATCTTGGAATTCAAAACAGATCTCAGAAGTTTAAACAAAGTAGGTAAGAGCAATACTTAGCAGGAATACCAATAAAACTCAGTAAAGTGAAACAAAATCAAAGAGCACGAACACATAGCAAAGAGTAAAGGACAAACAACCTAGTTAACATGTGAACAAGGAACAAAAAAAAGATCTTGCAAAATCGAAATAAGAAAACAAACTTGAGCATAATAAGAAATAAACAAGCGAGTATAAACACACATAAGAGAGGGCAAAAGAGTCAGAAAATATTTCAAAGAAACTTTTTCCAGAAACCCTAAAAATTGAATTTGAACGGTTTTGAGAAAGAAAATTTGGGAAAACCCTTAAAACGTCAAGCAAGGACCAAGCATGTCACAATTCTAAAAGAAATGAACGAGTATGGAACCTTAGAAGGCTTAAAAATGGCAGAGAAGACCTAGGATGAGAAGGTCTTGAGGAAAGTCGGATCCTGAGTTGGAGAGACTCATATTGCTTTGAACATGCCGAAAAGTTGCCGGAGAGGCCATGGATCTTGTAGATCTGAGACAGATCTAAAGGAGACCATGGAAGTCAGGCCTCCAATCTTCAAATAGCTTAAGTTAGGGTGAGGGAGAGGGAGCACAGGCCATCTATGGCCAGGGGTGCCATGGATTCTGGTGGAGGTGAGATGGAGATCGGTGGAATAGGGTTAGGGTTTCGGAGGGTTAGAGAGGTTTTTTGGGAGATGAAGGGAGTTTAGAGGCGGCGTCTTTGTGCAAATGAATTAGGGTTAGAGGGGTTAGGGGATTAAAAAAGGAAAGAACGAGTTACAGTTGTTGATCAAACGATCAACGGCCAGGATTTAAAGAGAACCGGACGGGTTTAAGAAATAGGGCTAAGGGGTCGGGTCAAAAACAAAATTGGGTCGTTTAATATTGGGTTGGAATTGGGGTCAATTGAGGCTACAATTGCAATTGGAAATGGCTATGTATTAAGTAACCAATTTCTCCCCTTTTAATTTTTAAAAAATAATTAAACTGATTTAAAAAAAATTAAAAACACCGAACTAATTAATAATATATTATCATTAATCTAAAAATACTGGGAATGATTTTGTAATTGTAAAATAGGCTATAATTGTAATTATACGCAATTTAGCTTTAAAAATACCAATTAAATTTATATAAAAAATATGCAAAAAATCATCTTAATTATACTTTGGTGTAAATATGAGAATATAAATAAATTATTCCCAAAATGATAATCCTGGGAGCAATTATTGGATTTTATACTGCTAGAAATAGACAATAAATTGATTTTAAAAATCTTAAAAATTAGGGAAAAATATCAAAACTCTTGGGCATGCTTATATATGCATACACATGCAATTTTGAAAGTATTTTTGAGTATGAAAATACATAGGAAAAAATTAGGTATCAACAACTGTTACGCCCCAAACTCGGGGAGCGCGACCGGCGCTCAACCGAGTGAACCCGGCCGAGCAAGCCTGTTAGATTTTCTTTTACCTAAACTAATTCATGAATAAAGAGGAGATGTACTCCATTAATCAAACTCTGAAAATATTTCATTAACAACTCCCATTTCATTTCCATTAGCAACTTCAACCATAATTTACAAAATATTACAAGTTTATAGATATAATGAAAAACATGTTTCCCAAATAATAACATTTCTAGTTTTGACTCCCAACATCAACCACCACTCACAACTTGTCTATGGAGCCTCTAAGTACAACTCAAGCATAATATGGAAACACCGGTAACAAGGCTCCGGCTATACCTCAAAGCATAAAATACATGAGAAACAAAAGATACATGACCCCAAAATGAAGTGGGGTTCACCAAGTCAGCTGAAGAGAGTGTACCGCTATCACTGATCAATGCCGCCTGCTGTGGAACTACCTGCATCCGTTAAAGATGCAACGCCTCCGGCAAAAGGGACATTAGTACCGTTGAATAACACTAGTCTGTATATCTTAAAGTCCTCTTTCAAAATAGAATGACCATATAAAAAAAACCATAGAAACAGCAAGTCACAATCAATAATATCCAAATGCCCAAGTTGAAATATAATATTTTTAAAATACAAAATATATATATATATATATATATATATATATATATATATATATATATATATATATATATATATTTTGGTTGGGAGATCATTAGAACCGATATGCCACTGTCCTCAATACCACATTTCACAATACCACCGTGCTTTTGGCAAGGGGTCCGATCACGACCCGATCAGCTAGGCCATCTCATCTGAGACATCAACCACAATCACAATTTTTATGCAAATATAACACCGTGAATTAAGCACGAAGTCTGATCACAACCCGATCGTCTAGACGGTCTTATTTGAAGACATTAACCACAATAACAATCTCGATCTCAACTTCAATTACAATTTCAATTACAATTATCAGCACAATCACCACCATGTGTACAACATGGCATCCGATCACGACGCGATCGGCAAGGCCGTCTCATACAAGACATCAACCACAATCATAATAACAATATTTCCTTAGCTCTTTTGGCCATGCACAGGATTCTTTATTGATGGCACGATGGTCGTATTTCATGTTCCACACTTTCACCTCTTTTATTTTCAAGGATCATCATCAAATATCAACATATAGAATATTTCGAAAATCATAAACCTCAAATTCATTAGTAATGGAAACTTTAAACACCAACAGGTCTTTTCCCAAAGAATGGGCACACTGACCAACAAGAGAAACACACATCAAAATCATAAACAAATAGTACACCATTTATTCTTAAAAATACTCTTTCCCAAAAATGACAATGTACAATTTCAACACCTGAGTACGTAGGAACTCGAATCATGTTGGATATATTTATAAAGCAAAGCATCAGTTAAAACAGCCACTTATGGACATAAATTGAGTACAAAAGCTTTTAGGCAATTCTATTATCGAAGTCATTTAAAACAGTTGAGTCAATACCCATTTCATACTCTTTATCACATACTCTCATTTCATTGGCACCACTAGACACAACTATAACTTAAATTCTTGGCACGTTGGCCACACTCTATTTCCTCAATTCACTTATTTTATTTTTCAAGCATCTTTAAAGATTATCAATAACAAGACATTTCCAATCAAGAATTTAGGTCCACATATGAGCAATTATGAGTCTTAAGCATATCGAGTTTTTCTCACGCAATTGGTATACTAGTTTTCATTTAAAACACGACTCAAAGCCATAACATTTTTATACGCAAATCATACTTTGAACATCTATCTTTCGACATAAGGCTCATTCGGAATAATCAAATTTATAGGAATACCTCGGAATTTAGAAATTAGGAATCTTGAGTCAACCATACTTGAACTTACGATAACATTGTGGAATTCAATTCTAAGAGAGAAAGTTTAGCCAACATACCTTGTTTGAGCTTTCCTTAAGTTACTACAATGCACCAACACTTCTAGCAATAATAATCTATAGGAAGATAGCGAAAATCAGTTAACAATTAGAGGATTCTCATGGTGTAACTCTCTTAGGAATTTTGTCAAACACCTAACATGTGAAATAGACTATGAGGCTCTATAATGGATCCCTTCTTCCCTCAACCAATTTCAACAAGAAAATGCCCAAAATAGTTAATTAATCCCACATACTATAACCTAGTGCCACATGCATGACCTATTTCCAACCCCACAATATATTTGGACTTATAACCTCTTGCATGAAAGCTTAGGAGTAGGGCTTACCCGGATAGATGATAATCTAGTGATTAGCATCCTTGATTCTTGAGGATTGGTGCAAGATTGGATGATTAGAATGTTAGGTTTCCTCCTTCTCTCTCTTAAATGCTCTTACCTCTGTCTAAAATCCTCAGAAAATAGTGCCAAAATAAGCCCCAAAGGCTATTTATCAAAATGGGGTCGGGTTATGAAAATAGGAAAATGAACCCTCCGAACTCAGAGATGCGGTCGCAGAATGGACCGCAGAATGGGTATGTGGGTTTCACAATGGACCGCAAAACTGATGCCTAGAACTGGGCTGCACCGGACAGGTCCACGACCATTTTGCGCTTTTGCGGTTTGCATAATTGTTTTGCAGTCGCACAATTGGCCGCAAAATCGCATTTTGCCAGCTTTTGGTAATTTGATCTTAGCTTTTGTAGGAGTGTCCAAATGACAAATGGTTTGAAGCATTAGAAACTAGACTCGAAGATCTTTCATTTGATAGGCTATGCATCAAATAACACCTTATATATATGTAGAGATGCTCGTCCAAAGTTTGGTCTTATGCGTACTCCTTCGGAACTTTAGTCTATCATGTAATTTTCCAACTTGACTTAGACTTAGGCCTCTCCTTAGACCCCACATCACTTATAATATGCCTCGTTCACTTATTACCATATCTATTTGATATCCATCATATTAATAGTCCTCGTCTGCACATAAAATAATATAATTAGCCTACCTTGGCACCACGAAATCTTAAATTACTTAGCGAAATTTTCCGGGGCCTTACATTCTCCCCCGATTAGGATCATTCAACCTCGAATGAGAAGTAGAGTCTGCCCCAAACACTTACATAATATATCTTTTTTCTCACATAACTCAAGTCCCCAAATTTTTCAGAAATTTCGGCAGTCTCCTTTGTAATTGGGCCTACCCACCTGCCAGAGGGTCACCAAAACCATTCTAACAACACATCCACAACTCGACAAAGCATCACAATGTATATCAACAACACTGATCTCAACATTATAGGCATTAATTATCAAGGGTGATATCTGAACATTAGCCGCACATATTTAAATCATAACACATATAAAGTACCTTTCAAATCACAACCACTTGCTATACAACAAAGCAAAAATATTTTCTTTCTACAACACTTTCGGCCTTCAAGGTGACCTTCTCGACTCACAGAACTCGCCCTAACCCATTAACGGAGGCACTCTCATCTCCCGTACTTATCTAATAAGGATGACAATTAGGTACCTCTCATAGGCCAATTATCCAAAAACTTGACCTTCACTAGCTTTCACCGGAAGGATAGACAAAGTATTTCCAGCTACCTCCTTAGACTTAGACACATGAAACACCGGGTACACGGAGGACAATAATAGGGAAAACATCATACTCATAGTTTGGCCTATTTCCTTCAAGATTTCATAAGGCCTAATGTGACTACACATACTTTACCTTCCTTAACAATCCACCCAATACATCCATAGAGAAAATCTTAAGAATAACCTGTTCACTTTCTTCAACTCTAAATCCTTACGCCGAATATCCCAAACTAAACTTTTGGCGACCTCAAACAATTACTCTAAGACGTGCTATCTTGAATATTACCATAAAACTTCATATTCAATATATTTGATCATGAGATGATGCTTCTTCTTTGACATGTTTGAACCTTCAACCCCCATAGATTACTATAAGAAGGAACAACAAGGTTCGAGATTGGGCTGGAGTTATTCAAGAATCCATCAATGTGCTGAGCAGAGTATTTCGTGAGGTTATATATCCTAAAAGACATGAAGCTTACTACTGATAACGCTGACATGATTATTCATTATGATGACATCATTTATTTGATAAATGAGGCATAAAGTTTCTTAGTATGCATTGATAATATAGGGACCATGTACATGATCTTAATATGTAAAAGAAGTGAGCCATTTTAGCCATGTGGTATATAGGAGGCCCTCTTTCAAATAGAATGACCATATAAGAAAAAGGAAAACCATAGAAACATCAAGTCACAATCAACAATATCCAATGCCCAAGTTGAAACATAACAATTTTCAAAATACGAAAATAAATAATATATATATATATATATATATATATATATATATATATATATATATATATTTGGTTGGGAGATCATTAGTACCAATATGCCACTGTTCTCAATATCACATTTCACAATACCACTATCCACAATACCACCGTGCTCTTGACACGGAGTCCGATCACGACCCGATCGGCTAGGCCATCTCATCCGAGACATCAACTACAATCATAATTTTTATGCAAATATACCACCGTGAATTTAGCACGGAGTCCGATCACGACACGATCGGCTAGGCCATCTTATTTGAAGATATCAACCACAATCACAATCTCGATCTCAACTTCAATTACAATTTCAATTACAATTTCCAGCATAATCACCACCATGTCTACAGCATAGCATCCGATCACGACCCGATCGGCTAGGCCGTCTCATACGATACATCAACCACAATCACAATAAAAATATTTCCTTGGCTCGTTTGGCCATGCACAAGATTCTTTATTGATGGCACGATGGTCGTATTTCATGTTCCACACTTTCACCTCTTTATTTTCAAGGATCATCATCAAATATCAACATATAGAATATTTTGGAAATCATAAACCTCAAATTCATTAGTAACAGAAACTTTAAACACCAACCGGTTTCTTCCCAAACAATGGGGCACACCAACCAACAAGAGAAACACACATCAAAATCATAAACAAGCAATACACCATTTATTCTTAAATACTCTTTACCAAAAACGGCAATGTACAATTTCAACACCTGAGTACGTAAGAACTCGAATCACGTTCTATATATTTATAAAGCAAAACATTAGTTAAAACATCCACTTATGGGATGAATTGAGTACAAAAGCTTTTAGGCAATTCTATTTTCGAAGTCATTTTAAAACAGTTGAGTCGAGGCTCATTTCATATTCTTTATTGCATACTCACATTTCATTGGCACCACTAGCCACAACTATAACTTTAATTCTTGGCACGTTGGACATACTTTATTTCCTCAATTCACTTATTTTATTTTCAAGCATCTTTAAAGATTATCAATAACAAGACATTTCCAATCAAGAATTTAGGTTCACATATGAGTAATTATAAGTCTTAAGCATATCGAGTTTTTCTCACCCAATTGGTTAAAATAGTTTTCATTTAAAACACGGCTCAAAGCCATAACATTTTAATACGCAAACCATACTTTGAACAACTATCTTTCGACATAAGGCTCATTCGGAATAATCAAGTTTATAGGGAATACCCCGGAATTTAGAAATTAGGAATCTTGAGCCAACCATACTTGAACTTACGAAAACATTATGGAATTCGATTCTAAGAGAGAAAGTTTAGCCAACATACCTTGTTTGAGCTTTCCTTAAGTTACTACAATGCACCAACACTTCTAGCAATAATAATCTATAGGAAGATAGCGAAAATCGGTTAATAATTAGAAGAATTCCCATGGTGTAACTCTCTTTGAAATTTTATCAAACACCTAACATGTGAAATAGACTACGAGGCTCTATAATGGAAATCCCTTCTTCCCTCAACTAATTTCAAGAAGAAACTACCCAAAATATTTCATTAATCGCACATACTACAACCTAGTGCCACATGCATGACCTTTTACAAACCCACAATATATTTGGACTTATAACCTCTTGCATGAAAGCTTAGGAGTAGGGCTTACCCGGATAGATGATAATCTAGTGATTAGCTTCCTTGATTCTTGAGGATTGGTGCAAGATTGGTTGATTAGAATGTTAGGTATCCTCCTTCTCTCTCTAAAATACTCTTACCTCTGTCTAAGATCCTCAGAAAATCGCTCCAAAATAAGCCCCGAAGGCTATTTATCAAAATGGGGTCAGGTTATGAAAATAGGAAAATGAACCCTCCGAACTCAGGTCTGCGGTCGCAGAATGGACCGCAGAACGAGAATGCGGGTCGTACAATGGATTACAAAACTGATGCCCAGAACTGGGCTGCACTAGATAGGTCTGTGACCATTTTGCGGTTCGCACAATTGTTTTGCGGTTCATACAATTGGCCGCAGAACTGTTTTGCGGTTCGCAAATCTTTGGTAATTTGATCATAACATTTTGTAGGAGTGTCCAAATGATGAACAGTTTGAAGTATTAGAAACTAGACTCAGATATCTTTCATTTAATAGGTTTTGCATCACATAAAATCTTATATATATGTAGATATGCTCGTCCAAAGTTTGATCTTGTGCGTACTCATTTTGAACTTTAGTCTATCATGTAATTTTCCAACTTGACTTAGACTTAGGCCTCTCCTTAGACCCCACATCACTTATAATATACCTCGTACACTTGTTACCATATCCATTTGATATTCATCATATTAATAGTCCTCGTCTGCACATAAAATAATATAATTAGCCTACCTTGGCACCACGAAATCTTAAACTACTTAGCGAAATTTTCATGGGCCTTACAATTACCGTGTCGAAGGTTCAAGAACTTATCAGCTCTGGCTCGTCGTATCTGAACTGGCAAGTAGTGACGAAAAAAGGCCTCAGAAAATTCCTTCCACACAGCTAGAGGAGCGTTCGGACCCCTGGATCTCTCCCAACCAGAAAACCGCTAATCCCGTAACGGGTAAGAAGCCAACTCTACTTCCCCAATATCACTAGCGCGTATAACCCACAGTGTACGATGAACCTGATCAATAAAAATCCGCGGGTCCTCATTAGGGTCTGATCCTGTAAACACTAAAGGTTCTAGATTAATAAAATCACGAACTCTCGCACTAACCAGTTTGTCAGCAGCACCGGTAGTCAACAACTGCACCGCACTGTGCATATTGTGGTATGTAGTTCTAAATGGAGGAACTGGAGGTGCTGGGTCCCTCTTAATATCCTCTGGAGGAGACAGAGTAGATGAGGTGTGAGACGACATCTCACTCTGAGCCTCACTTTGGCCTGCTCTGGCTGGAGGCACCTGACTGGTACCCTCTCCTACAATTGTATCAAGCCGTCTACTAATAGCTTGCTTCTTAATCGAAGGCATCACTGAAAGAAAACAAGGTGAATATTAGAGATAAACACTTATGACTCTACTTTACGCACGATCTAGATTCAGGAAAGGTACCAACCCTAGATGTCATGTAGCCTCCTGATTATAAATGTGGCGCTACACATCCATAATCAAGACTCTACTAGACACGGTACTTGTTCCTCCTTAGAAATCATGTCTTTAAGAATTCTCGTTCCCTATTATAAAGTATGCCTATGGGTCCTAGCATGTTTTACTCTGATCCATCTGTAACTTTCCGTGTCAAGGAAGGCAGGAGAGCTCACTTTACTCTTTTTTGTAGAAAAGTATAACCATGTAATATGATTCTTGTGTGCACTTGATTGGTTTGTCTGTGTATCTTGCCTTGAATTCCATAGAGAATATGCCTCTTAAGGATTTTTTGTCAGTCTGCACTGTCTGAACATCTTTATATTCAGTCGAATATATATTATGTTTTGTCTGCATTTGACCACTTTGTTTTGAGTATTCTATCATAGAATACATGTACTCAAGAACTCCATGCTCACTTCTGTATAATTATGCTTTGATAACTAAGAACTATAGAAATCTTACCTATAAGAACTTGTTGACATGCTGGACTTGATATCTTTAATTAACCCTATGTATGTGTATTAAATAACTTGCCTATAAAGGATCCTCCCATGTCAAATTTGTAATGAATTATGTGTCATGGCTGCTCACTGAAGTGTGAATGCTTTTTCTTTTTGGAAATTAAAATCATACACTTTCATATATGCCCTTGCTTGCACTCAGTTATGATGTCCTTGTATTAGAAAATATGCCTACAAGCTTTACATCTACATATTATCTGAGGTGATGGTATAAACTTAGAGGTCTGGACGTTAGTGGTGTTAGTGTATTCCTAGGCTAAGTTGACTATCTTATGGGCCTATCTTGGGCTCCCCTGTGCTATATTCATTGATGTTGACTATCTTATGGGCCTATCTCGGGTTTCCATGTGCTGTATTAGTTGATGATTGCTAATCTTACTCGGGTTGCTGAAGACTTCGCTATTTTTGGGCTTAACATGTCATATCATGTATCTGAGCATATGACCTATCTATATCATTTTGGGCCTGCAACTAGTTGCAACTTTTGGGCTTGCTTGTAATTTTGTTATTCTTTATATTTTAATTCTAGTTTGTAATAATATTTTATAAAGGTATATTAGGGTATAATGAATACTGGATATAGGCTTTATTCTCATTATATAATATTCCTATAAGATTCAATGGGTAGAAATCATGTAGGAATTTAAGTGATTTGTGCCACTTATATGCTCGATTAACATGTTTAGGACTTTCTCATGTATATTTATTAGCAGAGGCGGCTCAACCCTAAATCCACTAAAGCAGTTGCTTTAGGCCCCTAAAAAATTAAGGCCACAAAAGTAATCATATATATAATACATAATTATATATTTATTTTTAGTGAAAAAATAATATTTTGCAATCATATATTGTCCATTTTTATCAATCACTATGTCCATATTTTCGAAGTTTATACCATGTACTATTTCAAAGTATGTAATGTAATTACAGTTGAAAATAGTAGGCAATTAAATTTGTAGCTCTTTTTATCTTAATTTTGTCGAATGCATTCCAACTTGAATCATTCTTGTTTATAACTTCGGTATTGTATGATCTTTTTAAATTCTTTGAATGTCTTTCTAAATATTTTTAAGCTAACGCTAACTAGATTATTAATCGATTAGATTAGAAAATATATTGTCTTATAGCCTTTTTTCCTTTTAAAAGCTTAGCCAAACACCTCAACTTCTTAAAAAGGGTACTTTTTGGGGGGGAAGTATTTTTGCCCTTGGAAAAGCTTGGCCGAATAAGCTATTAATCTTGAATATCTTTTAAAGCATAATGATCTATGGAATTAATGATTTTACTATTTTTTAAAATTAAAAGTGATATGAAAATTATACAAGTAAAAGATGATACTCTAACTTGGATATGTGAAGTCTTAATCATATTTTTAAATATTTGTATTGCTAATAGAATAATTTAATATTTTTCTAACAATTCCCTCAATTAAAAAGTTTGTAAACTAAAATCCATAAGATCTAACTTAAGATCAACAATGTCTCATGAGAATTACACGTAATGACCATATTGGTAAGTGAAAAAATTAATTATACAAATATAATAAACTTACCTGCATTTTAGGATGTTATAAGAATAAATATCAAATACAATATATAAAAATTTTACTAAAATAATTTAGGGTCTCTTTTAAGTTTTGGCTTTCAGCCACATATTAGATTGAGCCGCCACTGTTTATTAGATATCATGCTCATCGGGCTTTAAATCATGTTAGATATCCTGCTAGGACTCAATATATAACGATATGATTTGCTTGCCTATTATCGTGTAGGTTGTATGCCTATTACATATAACTTAAATAATTCTGTTGGCACACATAACGATATGAAAAACTAATATGCTTACATATTCCTTTTGGTGCATGCTTATCTCCAGCTTATAAACCATGCTTATATGGTTAATATTTGAAGCAATCACGTTCTAATAAAATCTGCTTGTCTATCACTTAGAAGACTTGCCTATATGAACTATGAACATTAATCAAAACTGTCAAACTCTTTGATCCATACGCGTCTATTAATCTCTCAAACCTAGAAAAGCAAATATCATGTCTTAGGAGCACAATCAATTAACTAGTGTTATTCGACTACTCTTGCTTAATTATTCAGTCTAGTTCTTTCTTTCACGCAAATACTCGCCTAACTGTTATTTTCAATAATTATAGAATATCATGCCTATAGCTTTATTTAAACCTGTAATTTGAAACAACTCGATAATTTGGCAATCACTTAGACACTGTCTTTACATGTTTAAACTGATTCACATGATTAACTTAGTATCAATATTGCTGAATTGCCTCTCCTTAATTTATTTGCCTGCGCATAATCTGTCCTATCACACGTATACTATGTGAGAGGTGAAGTTGAGCCTTTATGTGCTACTTGAAATTATTTGAAGTAAAACTCGTTACCTTATGTGACGCTAATAAGAATAGAAATAGAAATCGACGTATTTTCTTTAAGTCTAGAACCTACCCTTTAGAATAGTGTCCAACACAGCGTGAATTATAGTAATGGGACGGGTAGACATACTAAGGCACGACTTAGAATTAAACAGTGTACTTTAGGTAACAATTTAAAGATAGTAATGAAGGTAAAGAAGATGATAAATAAATTGCCCCAATAGCCTTTGCACTTCCGGCTATAAAAGTTTTAGCGGTCTTTGCACGGGAGTTGATCCATCACGCTTAAAAACTTAGGCCCCATTTTACTAGTTAGTACCGTTGTTAACTTCTATTTTGTATTATACCACTTATATTCAAAGACATAAATATACCTTCAACTTGTATAACTTGTAATCAAGTCTTATATTTATTTCAAAGTGTTTTTCAACTGCATTCAATTTATTTTTTATTACTGCTACGACCCAAAACCCACTTAGTTGTGATAGCACCTAACCAAACTCACTGAGTAAGCCAAACAACAGTCACACAAATCTAATATAAAAATAGTAAGTAATCAATAAGTAAAATAGTTGAATTTTATACAATAGCAGGATTGGTAGTACAAGTCATGAGCCACTAAGATTTTAGAATTACAAAAATGGTACAAAAATAAATATATCATCTGTTAGAAATATAGAGGAATAGAAGTACAAATCCTAAACTACCAAGAACAAGTGGTAGACATAGCTGGAACGCAAGCACGTCTTCAATGCTAGATTCTATCATCCACAACAGGTCGACCCTAAAATCTGCACGTAAGGTGCAGAAGTATAGTATGAGTACAACCGACCCATGTACTCAGCAAGTATCATAACTAACCTCGGCGAAGTAATACTGGCAAGAATTATTAATGATACTCGTTAATAACTTATCCAATCTGTGAATTTCACAAGTACACACACTAGCCCCATATCATCATACAACATAGACAAAACCACATAGATGTGCAAGAGATAATGAGATAAGTCCTGAATCAGTTAACAATCCAACACATGGAGAAAATATGCGTCCAATATCATTAAATCATCAAACTTGCATATAGAGAGGATATGCGTGAAATACTAGATAATCCGTCATCAGTTGCATATAGAGAAGATATGCATGAAACATTAATTAATCCTTCAACAATTGCATATAGAGGAGATATACATCAATAAACAAGCCAAGTCACATGGGTTCACATATAGAGAAGATATGTACCGTGTCTCATCTCATCAAGTAAGGTAACATATAGAGAAGTATGCATAAAAGCATATATACACTCCGGAGCTAGCAAATAGAAAAGAGATGCATCAAAATCAAGTATACATCCAAGGAAATTGCAAGTAGAGAAGAAATATAATAACCAAATCAAACACCAGTCAGTTTTCCTCATACCGCGTGTACACCATCAAGAGAGAAACATGAGGGGGTAAAACTTAGGGGATGGATCATTATCCACACGTTGCACGGACAACTAACACGCTGCACGGACAACTCGCATATCAATAATATCTCAACCGCACGAACAACTCACATGCCAATAACCACAACCGCACGAACAACTCACGTGCTATCACATCTCAGATCCGCACGGACAAATCACATGCTATCATAATTCAACCGCACGTACAAATCACGTGCCAATAACCACAATTGCACGGATAACTCACGTGCCAATAATCAGCACCGCACGGACAACTCATGTGCCAATAATCACAACCGTACGGACAACTCACGTGCCAATAATAACCATCGCACAGACAACTCACGTGCCAATAATCACCACCGTAAGGATAACTCACGTGCTAATAATTACAACCGCACGCACAACTCACGTACTACCAGTCCCATCCAAATCACACAGAAGGTTCATCCTTCGGAACCATATCACATCCCGGATTTGAGGAAATAGGATGAATCGAGATGGTATTTTGTAAATACGTAATTATCTTGATTATGTTAACCATTTCTTTATTTTTCGATTGCCTGGAAGGGACAAAAGAAAGATCTTGTTGTTTCTTTAACAATTTCTTATTTCTAGTGGACCTCTTAGTAGGATTCGAACCCAGATAAAGTTCTGACCATCGTTTTCTTTCGGAAACAGATGATTAATCATCTGCTTAGCAAATATACAAGATTACATGTACATGCACAATGGATATAAATTTCACACTCATGGACTGGTATAAGTGACATGCTAAGGTGTATGCATATCCAAAATACGCTACCATTACTCAAATCAGGCAAATACATCACGGAAGTAGCGATTATCATGTTCCATCAAGAGATTAACCAACATGTAACCTCAAGCATATTCCAAATAGCTCACAAAGGGGTACAAACATAATAAACATAATAGCATGAAGCTTAACAATCAATTCAAGGCATATCATAACCTAAGCACTACCCCGAGCATGAATAAATTACCCTGGTGCACACACATGGGCTCAACCCCTCATGTGTGCGCCACCCATAACACGTAGCCATCACAAATAACGCATGCATCTAGTGCCTCAACCAAGTTTAGGTAAGATACTTACCTTAAACAAGCCAAATCGATACTCTAGAAATGCCATCCCATACGATCGACCTCCGAATGGTTCGAATGTAGTCAAAAATGACTCAAAAATATCAAATAATGCCATATGAATCAAACCCAAACAGTCGAATCTTAATCGAATACTCAAAGCCAACCAAAAATTCAACCCGGCCCGCACCTCGGAACCCAATAAAACTCACAAATTCCGACTACCTATTCGAATACAAGTCCAACCATATAAGTTTCGTCTAAATCCGACTTTGAATCGATGTTCAAAACCCAAATATTCACTTTAGAAAAGTTTTTGCCAAAACCCCCAAATTTCTCTTTTAGATACATCAATCAAGTGCCTAAATCGAAGATAGAATCATGAATAATAATCAAATCCGTGTCAAGGACACTTACCCCAATCCAAATGGTAAAAATCCCTCCAAAATCGCCCAAATCCGAGCTTCCAAACTAAAAAATGTGATAAAATGAGCCAACCCTTGAAATATAGCAAGCTGCTAGTGAATCTGCATTTGCGGACAAACAACGGCATCTGTGACAGCACTTCTGCAGTTCCAATCTCGCATCTGCAAGAATCCCTCAACAGGTCGCTTACCGCATCTACGATAAGCCAGCTGCATGTACGACTCCTCAAGCGCAGAAGTGCAAATCCTCAGCAAATGCGGTACACTAGAACCAACAACCCATGCAAATTCCAAAATGATCCAAAATCAATCTGAAACACAACTGAGCCCCTCGGGTCCCTATTCGAACATACCAACAAGTCCCAAAACATAACATAGACCTAAGCGAGGCCTAAAATCCCACAAAATAACATCAAAATCATGAATCGCATCTCAATTCAAACTTAATGATCTATTCCAAATTTCTAAATTCCAAACTTCGCCTAACACTTCTAAAAAAACTCGGAATCACCTCAAATTTTGCACATAAGTTCCAAATTACATAACAAACCTATTGCAACTCCTAGAACAACAATGCGAATAACATCAAAGTCAACTTCCGGTCAAATCTATGAATTTTTCAAACCTTCAAATTGCCAACTTTCGCCAAATAGAGCCAAAACCATCTACAAACATCCAAATACGAATTCGGGCATGCGCCCAAGTCAAAAATCACCATCTAGACCTAACAAAACCATCAAAACTCCAACCCAAGGTCAAATACACAAAAGTCAAACTTGGTCAGTTCTTCCAACCTAAAGCTTCTAAAATTGAGAATCATTAATTCAAATCGATCCCGAACAACTTGGAAACAATAAACGACCATACATGCAAGTCATAACACATCGTATCAAGCTACTCAAGACCTCAAACCACCAAATATAATGTCAATGCTCAAAATAACTGGTCGGCTCGTTACTGTTACTTTCTTTTTATCTTATTCAATCGATTTCTTTACTTTCTTAAATAGATAATTAATTAACAATCTAGAAACCTACAGTTTAGTTATCCCACATTGTTTATAATTTGGCCGAAAATCATATTTATGAACCTCGATGAGTGCTTTACACATTCGCTTCGAAGTAACTTGAACCCTTACCCAAACTCTGGTGACATAAACTTGTTTAAACGGATTTATTTTCAAATAGGTGCCCTAGCACCTTAAAAATCGTTAGATGATGATTCATCTCTTTTAATACCCTTTAAAAAAGTTGTCACATGTCAACCCTCTGACGCCCCGATAGGTCATTTTGGGTACTATCTTCCTTTTTATGTGTTTTGAGACCTGTCATAGCTCAATTTGATAATTTATGATTTGAATGCATGGACCGTATTGATTTCCAGAAAGTTTATATATGAAATTTTGAAGAAAAAGTGATTTTGAACTTTATAAGTGACAAGAATTGACCACGGTCAACGTTTTTGGTAAACGACCTCGGATCGGTATTTTGTTGAGTATAGTGGGTTCGTATGATGATTTAGACTTTTAAGCATATTTGATTGGGGTCCCGGGTGACCTGAGGCCATTTCGTCACATTATGAGAAAAGTTGGAAAATGAGTTTTGAAGTTGAAAATCTCGAGTTTTAATGACCGATTCTTGAATTTTGATGATTTGGCTAGTGAGCTAGTTTTTTGATGCTATTACACTCGTGTGGATGTTCGGGTTGGAGTCCGAGGGGCTCGGGTGAGTTTTGGTTGCATTGCGGATAGTTTTGGTTAGCTGATGCAGCAACTGGTATTTGCGATCCAGAAGGGGTCGTATTTGCGATGGCAGTGCTGCAATTGCGACACTGAGCAGGGACAAGGCAGCTTGACAAATGCGAAGCTTGGTCAGCATTTGCGATGAAGGGGCTCTTCGCAAATGCAAAAGAAAATCTGCATTTGTGACATCAAAGGCAGCGGGACACTGATCGCTTTTGCGATAACTGGTGTGATTTTGCGAACAATGCAATTGCGACATCTGCAGCTAGTTAAAATATTGGAATTTCGGGACTTAGCACATTTTACACCATTTTTGAACCCTATCCATAGAGGCAATTTCGGAAAGCAATTTCTTGCCAAATTCATAGGTAATTAACTTTAACTTATTTTCAATCAATTTCAATTACTTTTTCATGAATTTTATCATCAAATTTGTAATTTAAAAGTAGAAATTGGGGGGGAGGGGGTAGAATTTTGAGATTTTATAAAATTGAGATTTAGACCTCAAATTGAGGTCATATTCCGAAATAAATTACATATCCGGGCTCGAAAGTAAGTGGGTAGTTAACATTTGGTCTTACTTTTGGATTTCGACCACGTGGGCCCGGGTTGAGTTTTTGTTTACTTTTCCAATTATGTTGAAGATCGAACCTTTTTCATAGAGTGTAGTTTCTAAAACTTGTTTTGACTTCTTTGAACAATATTTGACTAGATTCGATTAGTTTGGCGGCTTGTTCTAAAGGAAAAGGCGTGTTATATTGTTGATTATGTTCCAAAAAGATGTAAGTGTCTCGGTTAACCTTGATTTGAGGAAAATATGGTAGAATCGAGTCTATTTGATATGTGATTTATGTGTTGAGGGCGACGTATATGCGTTGGCTATGGGATAAATATGCGGGTAGAATTACCCTTATTTGTGCCATGTTATCTATATATTATGTCTTTCATGCTTTAGATAGATTGTTTAATCATATATCCGGGTTCGGGGATGAACGGGTAATTAGGATTTAATTTTAATTTTGAATTACGACGATGTGGGCCCGAGTTTATTGTTGACTTTTTCAACTATGTTAAATATTGAACCTTTTTCATCTAAGGTAGTTTTTAAAGCTTGTTTTTGACTTATTTGAACAATATTTGACTAGATTCAATTGGTTTGGATGCTTATTCTAAATGAAAAACCGTGTTAGATTGTTGATTGTGTTCTGAAAAGAGATAAGTGTCTTGGTTAACCTTGATTTGAGAGAAATAGGGTAGAATCGAGTCTATTTGCTATGTGATCAATATGTTGGGGATGACGTATATGCAAGGTGACAGATGTATATGCGTTGGCCATAGGATAAGCGTGCAGGTAGAATTAGCCTTGTTTGTGCCATATTATCTTTGTATTATGTCTTCAATGCTTTGGATAGATTGATTAATCCATTAATTACTCGTATTCATGTTATTTGTTATGTTGAGATTATTATGGTAATGGTTGTTGGTGCTAAATTATTAGAATATTTTCATATGACGAGTTGCGTTCAATTTTATTATTGATGCCAAACATGCTCCCACCTTGCTTGGTAGTTTGTTGTTTGTGATTGTTTGCGACTAAAAGTGAAAAGCACGAAGAGTGTTTCCGTGCCTTATTTACATATTGATATTGTTGCTTGAGTAAACGTGAGGATATGCAATTACTTTTATATTATTATGTGAGAATGAGAGTAAAAGCATGAACGATGATATCCTACTTGCTTTTATATTATTATGTGAGGATGAGAGTAAAATCACGAAGGATGATGCCATGCACTTGCTTTTATATTATAATGTGAGAATGAAAGTAAAAGCACGAATGGCGATGCTGTGCAAACTTGGTTGATTTCATTGCTATTTCCTTGAATACTTGAAATGTGGACTTGGCTTGTGGCTTTGTTATTTACTTTGGAAAGAGGTTTACCTAGTGATAATTTACCTTATGTTTCTGTTTATTACCCCTTTACTTGCGTACTTGTTATCCCATTAATTCTCTTGTCCCTATCGCACTGTTATATTTGACATTTTATCTGTTATTTCGTTACTTCTTGATATAACTGCACAAGTTTATTGTAAGTGTCTTGTCTTAGCCTCGTCACTACCTCATCGAGGTTAGGCTCGATACCGACTGAGTACATTAGGTCGGTTGTACTCATACTACACTTCTACACTTCTTGTGCAGATCCAGATATTGGTACCATCGGAGTCCCGAGAGGTTCTTAGCGGACACCAGATGGGTGATTCAAGGTAGAGCTTCATTTCGTTCGTAGGCCTTGAGTCATCTTCCTATTTTCATTATATTGTTTCCATTCTTCGGACAATGTTGTATTTTCTTTCAAAATAGTGTATGTAGCAAACTATAGAAGCTCATGTATTTGTGACTCCAAATCTTGGGATGGTTTGCGTTAGTATGTATTTTAGACTTATCTTGTCAACTTTAGAGTTGCTTTTACCTATTATTATTATTATTATTATTATTATTATTATTATCATCTTGCTGATTAGTCATTTGATGATATCCTTTCGTATTTATGTGTTGTGTGTTGGCTTGCCTAGCGAGCGTTGTTAGGCGCTATCACGACCCTGATTGGTTGGAATTTTGGATCGTAACAAGTTGGTATCCTAGCACTTAGTTGCATAAGTCTCACGAGCCATGAGCAAGCTTAGTAGAGTCTTGCAGATCGGTGTAGAGACATTTATACTTATCTTCTAGAGGCTATAAGGCTTTTGAAAACTTCACTTTCTTTCTTTCTTTCTTTATTATGCGACTTTAATTTATCATAAGTTTTGAATATTTCTTCTCTTATTCTCTCACAGATGGTGAGGGCACATATGTCATCCGCAGCTGATCGAGAGCCGGAGTCAGAGCCCCAGATTGCAGCCACTACTAGGGGTAGGGGCCGAGGCCATGATAAATACTGAGGTAAAGGCAAAGCTCAGCCTAGAGCACACGCCGCGACACCCATTGTCGAGCCTCAGATAGAACATGATGATGAGATCTCTGTTCAACCCAAGCAGTAGGACCAACTCGGGTCCTAGAGGGGTTAATTGTACCAGTGCTTCAGAACGCCTTAGTCCGCATGGTTGGCTTGATTGAGAGTATGGCTCAGGCCTGTCACAACCCAAATCGATGAGCCGCGACGGGCACTCGGTACCTTACTCAATCGAGTACCAACGTAATGTATCTTTTGTATCATACTATCGTAGGTAAATGATAGTATGATAGTATATTCAAAACATGTATCTTTTGTATCATACAATCATAGGTAATGTATCTTGTATCAAACATATAACATACGGGCCTATAAGGTCGACATGATCCTTTGTATACTCAAAACATAGGCCAACAAGACCATACAAGTATTTATATACATGACATCTGTCTACAAGCCTCTAAGAGTACATGAATATCATAAAGGTTGGCACAGAGCCCCACCATACTAAACAATACATGTCTAAATCATACTGACCAGATAGGCAACTCTGGAGCAAGTGGAGTGCACCAACACCTTCCGCTGAGCTGATAGCCTACTTGGAGGACTCTCAATCTGTCTATCGGGACCTGTGGGCATGAAACTCAGCGTCCCTAGGTAAAAGGGACGTCAGTACAAATAAAGTACCAAGTATGTAAGGCATAAAGTAGTATATAAAAGACATGAAAGAAGCATGGAGTAAAAAAATCAACCTGTAATTCTGAATAGCTTTGTGAATCATGAAAAATTTATAATATCTCGAATATGCATATAAATGTCATACCCTGCATAGGTATATACGTTCATAACATCATCAAGCCTCTAAGGGCATCCCATCATATCATCTCAGCCTCTGTGGGCGAAATCATAAACGTATACCAGTTGATCAGGTGGTGGTGCATCTATAACACCATAACCTTTTTCGATATCCCATATACATATAATATACGCGTATATAACGCCATCTGGTCATGGGTCAATGTACATATATAAATGAATGTAATGCATAATGAAGTAAGTCAGTAAGATTTCTCGGAATGTCATAAGATCAATACGCCTTCGGAAAAACTTTAGCAACTTATGTATTTTTCTGAGACCCATGAACAGAAGATATAATAATAGAAAACATTGGGAATCAAGAACATAGGCACCCTTAGTACTTCTATGAATAGAGTCATTTATGAAAGTTGTACGTTTGTTTGTTTCGTTTGTATCATATGGATCATTCCAAAAAGAAAGAAGGGATAGCCTTAACATACCTTAACTCCATTGAGTACTTAATACATTCCAAGAAATTCTTCAAACAACTCAACTCAATATACCATAGCATAAGGAGATTCACAACCAGTGTTGAGTAAAGGCTAAGTCCGCAACATAAACTAGTAGCTCGTTTATGTAAATTTGGCAGCATCTCCCCTGTAAAAAGAGCCTCCTCCAATACCATATACCAACAACAATGACCATATAAATCCTGTAATACATAATTATCAATAACAAGACACCATAAAACAACAACAAGTCACAACTACTTCACGACGAGCGGCAAGCTCCAATTGGAATGCGTATACCCCATATCACCCCTTATAGACTTCTTACTTTAACTTAATAGTATCATTAACCAACACGAGCCCATACAACCTTAACCTATATACTTTCAGCACCACATCGAGCTACACAACAACAAGTGCATAAACATCACCAACGGAACTACTATTTAACACGACAAGCGACAAGCTCAGATTGAATACTTTTTGAGCCCTTTGATCCCAAAGTCATTCGTTCATTAACTTAACAACATAGCTAGCATGATATTTAAGTATAATTGGAGGACTTCTAACCTCATATTCATCTCCTAATTCATCCTCAAAAAGCCCAACAATCTAACTGCAACAACAAATATAACTTTTCATTATTATGTTGTTCTTTCTCTTCATACTCACAGTACCAATAATAACTTCAACATGTACACAAGATTTTATAATAAAAAAATTATAAGAGAGTCATTTTCAAGGGTTTCCAACCATTTATAGTTCACGGAAACAAGCTTTTCAAAACAGCCCATTAAAACCCATAATATCTCAAACTATTTCAAGTCTCCTCTTGTAGTATTTTGCTCAAATAGTGCAACCAACACACAAAAAACTTCAAGTACATGTAGTAGAATTTTTATACTCTCTTTAAACATTAGAACACGAAATTTTAGCCAAGAACAGCCCACAACTATCCTCAATAGAAGGAGGGACTGATTATTACCTTAATCAACAAGAACAAAACGAAATCTGAGGTTACTTACCTTTTAAGAATCCTCCAAAACAGTCACAAGACGAAGAACTACGATCTAGCAAGCACCACGAGATTTCTGGCGTTGGATTCCTGTTTTCATCTTAGGTTTTCACCCTAAAATCATGGAGGAACCATTGGAGAGCATTTAGGAGGATTTAGGAACTGTTTTGAACCGGAAAAATGAGTTAAAACATCATAGAATTGATTTACATACAAGCTGGAATTTTACCCCAAATTTGTGGGTCCCATGGGTGCTGTTGCGCAGTCTCGCAAAAACGCAAATATCTCTCTACTCCGATGTCGTATCGATGAATGGTTAAATGTCTTAGAAACTAGACTCCAATACCTTCAATTTGGTATAAATATGTCCCAAAAAGACCCTATATAGCATACGAAATTTATTTCTCAAAAAGCTCCGTTATAAGGCAATCCTTAGTCGGTTTTTCTGAAACTTTAATTCGATTTTTCCCAAACTTTATATTTCATATCCAAATATCATATATACTCATATAATGGCTTTAAACTCGTTTAAATATTAATTAACAAGTCTCATATTCATCTTAACTTACTTAGACTTCGGTAAACCGTTCTTATCCTTGTAGAAGGATTTCGTACTTTTTGAGCTTACATTAGATAATCCTATAATGACAGTGACGTCTGAAGTACGAGGTGTTATATTATTCCCTCCTTTGGAACATGCATCCACGAATGTTGAATGATGCACTTCTCATTCTCATAACATATGGCTCTTATGAATACTTTATTATTATCCTTTGCCATCTAGGCAACTGTTTTATGAATAAATTCAAAGGCTAGGGCATTACCTCCTTTAGGCCTCTTTCTCACACCACGACTTGTGGTCGGAATCCTTCCAATGTCGTAACAATTGCTACCTTCTATCATGTAGCATGTACGACTCTAACCTTGTAAGTGCGCCTATGCGACTCTTCTCTCATTTTCCTCCAGCTTTTAGCCAATCTCTAGGCCTCACTTTGTGAACATATACAGAAATATGACAAGTTGTCCCTTTGGGAATCTATAGGTATACTGAAGTTCTTCTCTTGATACTTTGTCGAATGTACCACTATTGTTATATTATGTTTCCTAGCCTTGGTTATCTGTCCTTATGGCTTTAGTGAACCTAGTCAGGTCATACTGTACTATAACACTTACTTCAACTTATTATTACTGAGGTGTGCTACACAACTCTAGGTTACTCTCTCACTGCTTATCCTATTACCTGTTGGCGCAACCCTTCCACATTAGGAACACATAATCGACCTCGATATCCGAGGACTCCGTCTCCTGTAATCTCAAATAGTGTCTTCTCCTTTTGAGAGGTTGTATCTCTGTAATGAGATAGCACATGATCTTCATACTAGCATTCCTTCACTTCAATTATTAAAGAGGATGTTGCCATGTCCTGAATAGTAACTCTGGTACCACCTGAATCCAGTAATCGAATTTCAAGATTAGCTAGCTGATGAATCTCACAAGCTATCTTACTCTTCGCTGGCTGTAAATATGATAGGCTACCCGTAGATCTACGGCCGAGGGCGTCGACTACTGCATTCTCCTTCCCTTGATGGTATAAAATACCAACATCATAGTCTTTCACTAGCTCCAACCATCGCCTCTGAAGTAATACATTGTCACTAGGGCTCACGTGTGACGACCCGGCCCGTCGTCACGTGAGTTATTGTCCCGTTTCCCCATATTATGTTTCTCTACATTTCAGTATCGGTATTTGAGATAATCGGGTAGAATTGGATTGGTCTTAGTTGGAAATGAGGCACTTAGTCTCTTTAAGGAAGGCTTAAGTTGGAAAAGTCAACCGGATGTTGACTATTGTGTTAGAGGGCTCGAATTTGAATTTCGATGATTCGGTTAGCTTCGGGGGGTGATTTATGACTTAGGAGTGTGATCAGAATTTATTTTGGAGGTCCGGTGTAGAATTAGGCTTGGATTGGCAAAGGTAGTATTTTGGCGAATTCCGGTTGATAGGTGAGATTTTGATCCGAGAGTCGGAATGGAATTCCGAGAGTTGTTGTAGCTTCATTAGGTGATTTGGGATATGTGTGCAAAATTTGAGGTCATTCGGACGTGGTTTGGTCGGGTTTTTGATCGAAAGTGTATTTCGGAAGTTTTTAGAAAATTAGGCTTGAATTCGATGAGTTTTGGGTAATTTGATGTCGTTTGAGGTGCTTTGATGATTGGAACGAGGTTGAATAATGTTTTAGGATACGTTGGTGCNCTTCGGGTTCTTACACTGTATATTGTGATGCTTCGAGAGTTGGGATCGGATGTGTGTTGATGCAGGAGGGTAGAGTTATTGCATATGCTTCTCGTCAGTTGAAGCCTCACGAGAAGAACTACCCTGTACCTGATTTAGAGTTGGCTGCTATAGTTCATGCTTTGAAAATTTGGAGGCACTATCTGTATGGAGTATCCTGTGAGGTATTCACCAATCATCGCAGCCTTCAGCACCTGTTCAAGCAAAAGGATCTTAATTTGAGACAGCGGAGGTGGTTGGAGTTACTCAAGGACTATGATATTACTATTTTGTACCACCCGGGGAAGGCCAATGTGGTGGCCGATGCTTTGAGCCGGAAGGCGGTCAGTATGGGTAGCTTGGCGTACATTCCAGTTGGGGAGAGACCTTTGCAGTTGATGTCCAGGCTTTGGCCAATCGGATGGTGAGGTTAGACATTTCGGAGCCCAGTCGGGTGTTGGCTTGTGTAGTTTCTCGGTCTTTCTTGTATGACCGCATCAGAGAGCGCCAGTATGATGATCCATATTTGCGTGTCCTTAAGGACAAGGTTCAGCACGATGATGCCAGGGATGTGACTATTGATGATGCTGGTGTGTTGAGGATGCAGGGCCGGATTTGTGTGCCCAATGTGGATGGGCTGCGGGAGTTGATATTAGAGGAGGCCCACAGCTCGCGGTATTCCATCCATCCGGGTGCCGCCAAGATGTACCAAGATTTGAGACAGCATTACTGGTGGAGGAGAATGAAGAAGGATATTGTGAGTTATGTAGCTCGGTGCCTCAACTGTCAACAGGTGAAGTATGAGCGTCAGAGGCCGGGCGGTGTTCTCCAGCGGATGGTTATTCCTGAGTGGAAGTGGGAGAGGATTACTATGGACTTTGTGAGTGGTCTCCCTCGTACCTTGAAGAAGTTTGATACGATTTGGGTGATTGTGGATCGGCTGACCAAGTCCGTGCACTTCATTCCGGTGTGTACTACCTATTCTTCGGAGCGGTTAGCAGAGATTTTTATCCGGGAGATTGTTCGGTTGCATGGGGTCCCAGTTTCCATCATCTCAGATAGGGGTACTCAGTTTACTTCTCAGTTTTGGAGGACTTTTCAGTGAGAGTTGGGTACACAGGTAGAGTTGAGCACCGCATTTCATCCTCAAATGGACGGGCAGTCCGAGCGTACCATTCAGATATTGGAGGACATGTTGCGTGCCTGTGTTATTGATTTTGGAGGTTCTTGGGCTGAGTTCTTGCCACTTGCCGAGTTTTCTTACAACAACAGCTATCAGTCCAGTATTCAGATAGCGCTGTATGAGGCCTTATATGGGAGACGGTGCAGATCTCCGGTTGGTTTGAGCCCGGCGAGGCTAGACTATTGGGGACAGAGTTGGTGCAGGATGCCTTAGAGAAGGTGAAGGTGATCCAGGAGAGACTTCGTACAGCTCAGTGGCGTCAGAAGAGTTATGCGGACCGGAAGGTTCGAGATGTATCTTATATGGTGGGCGAGAAGGTCTTGTTGAAGGTTTCGCCTATGAAGGGCGTTATGCGGTTTGGAAAGAAAGGGAAGCTGAGTCCGCGGTTCATTGGCCCTTTTGAGATACTTAGGAGGATTGGGGAGGTGGCTTATGAGCTTGCTTTGCCACCCAGCTTGTCTAGTGTGCATCCGGTATTTCATGTATCTATGCTCCGGAAGTATGTTGGGACCCATCTCATGTATTGGACCTCAGCACAGTTCAGTTGGATGATGATTTGACATATGATGAGGAGCCAGTGGCTATTTTGGGTCGTCAGGTTCGAAAGTTGAGGTCAAAGGATATAGCTTCAGTGAAGGTACAGTGGAGAGGTCGGCCCGTGGAGGAGGCTACTTGGGAGACTGAGCGGGAGATGCGGAGCAGATATCCACACTTGTTTGAGACTCCAGGTATGTTTCTTGACCCGCTCGAGGACGAGCGTTTGTTTTAGTTGGGAAGGATGTGACGATCCGGCCCGTCGTCATGTGAGTTACCGCCCTGTTTCCCCATATCATGTTTCTCTACATTTTAGTATCGGTATTTGAGATGATCGGGTAGAATTGGATTGGTCTTAGTTGGAAATGAGGCACTTAGTCTCTTTAAGGAAGGCTTAAGTTGGAAAAGTCATCCGGATGTTGACTATTGTGTTAGAGGGCTTGGATTTAAATTCCGATGATTCGGTTAGCTTCGGGGGGTGATTTATGACTTAGGAGTGTGATCGGAATTTATTTTGGAGGTCCGGTGTAGAATTAGGCTTGGATTGGCGAAGGTAGTATTTTGGCGAATTCCGGTTGATAGGTGAGATTTTGATCCGAGAGTCGGAATGGAATTCCGAGAGTTGCTGTAGCTTCGTTAGGTGATTTGGGATATGTGTGCAAAATTTGAGGTCATTCGGACGTGGTTTGCTCGGGTTTTTGATCGAAAGTGTATTTCGGAAGTTTTTAGAAAATTAGGCTTGAATTCGATGAGTTTTGGGTAATTTGATGTTGTTTGAGGTGCTTTGATGATTGGAACGAGGTTGAATAATATTTTAGGATGCGTTGGTGCTTTTGGTTGAGGTCCCGGGGGCATCGGGTGTGCTTCGCGTGAGTTTTGAGCGAGTACGGACATCCCGGAACTTAGAAAATGGATGGGGCAGTCATTTTCGCGCGGGGCGCGGTCCTATTAGCGCAGGGCGCGCTGGCCTTGTGCTGGGCGCGTAAAAGTGACCGCGGCCGCGGTCATGAAGATCTGCAGGTCACTGGTCCTACTTTGGAAGCACATATCCTTTGATCTACAAGGAAATTTTGAGTTGGTTCAAAAACGAAAGTTGTAGCCCTTCGTGTCTAGTTTCCAGAAAGGTAAAGATATTGCAATTTGGACATCTGTAGCAAAAGTTATGGCCAAAATACTGAAGCCTGTCACTGCAGTCAAAGTTGGCGCGGCCGCGTTCGTCTTAGCGCGGACCGCACTTGTTTTTGCGCGGACCGCGGTCATTTTTGCGCGGCCGCGGAGGTGAAAATCTGGGGCTACTCTATAAATACGAGGTTTTGGGTTCTTTTATGATGTTTTGACCTAGAGAGCTCGGATTTTTGCGATTTTTCGAAGGTTTTTCAAGAAACTCATCGGGGTAAGTGATTCTAACTCACATTTGGCTAAAGTACATGAATCTATCATTGAATTCATCATTTATTTCATGATTTGGGATGGAATTTGGGGAGAAAATTGGTGAAATCTTCCAAAATATAAAATGATGATTTGAAGGACCAAATGGTATCGGAATTGGATAATTTTGATATGTATAGACTCGTGGCGAGATGAGGAATCCATTGATGTGAATTTTATAATTTTTCGAGAAGTGGGCCCGGGGATCGGGTTTTGCCAACTTCGTGATTTTTGATATTTTTCGAGTCTTTTCGATTGGGTTATGACCCATTAGCCTATTGTGATATATTCCTTGTGGTTTTGATCAGATTCGACACGCGAGGAGGTCGATTCGAGGGGAAAAGGCATAGCGAGCTAGACTTTTGACCGGCTAGAGGTTTAGTAATGATTTTAAATGATGTTCTGAGGGTTTGAAACCCCGGATTGGCACAACTTGGTGCTATGTTGTGATGAGGCACGCGTTCCATGACGAGCGCGGGGTCATTTACTATTGGGGACTGTGACTTGGTCCAGTCCGGACGATATTTTACCGCGTATTAGCAATGACTTGATGTTTTCACTATGATTTGGGCTTATTGCCATATTTGGGGCTTATTGCCGACTGTTTGAACTCTTTATGAACTATTATCACTGTTTTCCTCACTGTTTGAAATATTATTTGAACTCAGTCCATGTGATTTACACTGTTTTCTTGAACTCAGCCATATTTACTCAAACTTGGAGTTTTAAACTGATATTTGAACTATTGTTTGAGCTGAGTATCATTGTTGTACTGTTGCCCGAGGGGCTGTTGACTATTTCTGGACTTATTGAGGCCGAGGGCCTTATGTGAGGGCATGATGAGGGAGGTGAGGAGGCTTTCTGGCCTCATATTGATATTGTTCTGGCTTTCAGTCCTTGTTGATAGCGCTTGGGCTGTAGGAGCCCCTCCGGAGTCTGCACACCCACAATGAGCGCGGGTACCCATCTAGAGTGATTAAATATTGAACAGTGGTAACAATGACACTGTTATACGCGTTTGGTCAGGTAACAATGACTGACCAGTCAGGTAACAATGACTGACCAGTGGTAACAATGGCACTGTAATACGCGTTTGGTCAGGTAACAATGGCTGACTTACTACTTGAGCATACTTGTTTTATTAATTATTTTTCAAAGAGATTTTCTTATTATATTTCACCGGTTTCTACTGTTTATCTGATGTTGCTGCTTGAGATAGCATTATTTGTGCCCTTGTGGGATTTTATGTTCTCAGTCGTTATTTAATTTTATTACTCACTGGGTCGGAGTACTCACATTACTTCCTGCACCATATGTGCAGAGACATGCACCGCTGAGTTCGTACCTGAGCGCTGATTTCCTTCCAAACCAGGCGGACCAGGAGAGACGAGGTAGCTGTCGACGTCCATAGCCCCGTTTCTTCCTTATCTTCTGCATATTTTATTCATCTTCAGACTATGTTTCCAGACTTGTAGTATTTTTATCAACTCTGTAGTAGCTCGTGACTTGTGACACCCCGATCATCGGGCTGAGTTTGGGATGGTTTTTCCCCGTTATGTTACGTTTATTTCCGTACTTATGATTAATCAGTATCTATGGTTTAAACCTGTTATGCTAAGAAATTGTCAAAAGTAGTGTTGATTGTTCTGTTGGCTGGCCTTGTCTTCACGAGAGGCGCCATCACGACCGGGCGGGAATTGGGTCGTGACAAGTTGGTATCAGAGCCTAGGTTACTAGGTCTCACGAGTCATGAGCAGGTTTAGTAGAATCTCGCGGATCGGTACGGAGACGTCTGTCTTATCCTCGATAAGCTGCAGAACCCTTAGGAAAACTTCACATTCTTGAAATTCTTGTCGTGCGATTTTGTTGATCCGGGAACTAAACTTCTGTGTTCTATCCTCTCGCAGATGGCGAGGACCCGCGCTATAGGACGAGACGGACGCCCATCGGTACCACCTACTGAGGTCACTAGAGGCCGTGGGCGCGGTCGTGGTCGTGGTAGGGGCAGAGCCGCGAGGGCAGCACCTGTTGCTTTACCAGTTGCTCCGGCTTAGGATCAGGCCCCAGCTGCAGACATTCAGGCAGCACCTGTACAGGCACCGGCAGTGCCCATTGTGATTCCGGGTCTCCAGGAGACCTTGGCTCAGATACTATCAGTTTGCACCGGCCTAGCCCAGGTAGTTTCAGCCACTGCTATAGCGGCTACCTCTCAGGCCGGGGGAGGCAGTCAGACCCCCGCCGCTCGCACACCGGAGCAGGTTATGCAGGGTTTACAGACACCGGGAGCAGCTCCAGCTCAGCCGGTTGCACCAGCAGCACCAGTTGTACCAGTCGCACCAGTTCAGGACTTTGTAGTCCTAGTTATGCCAGACGTTGAACAGCATCGTCTCGAGAGGTTCAGTAGGCTCCAGCCTCCATTTTTCAGTGGTGCTCAGGGCGAGGATGACCAGGGATTTCTGGACAAGTGTCAGCGTATGCTTCGGACAGCAGCGATTTTGGAGACCAGCGGGGTAGCATTCACCGCATTTCAGTTCACTGGGGTTGCCTTCACATGGTGGGAGTCGTATGAGCGGCGTAGGCCGGTAGGTGCGGCGCCTTTGTCATGGCAGGAGTTCTCCACTATCTTTTTGGAGAAGTGGGTACCACAGTCTCAGAGAGAGGAGCTGCGTAGGCAGTTCGAGTGGCTTCGACAGGGAGACATGACTGTGACCCAGTATGAGGCGAGATTTTCTGAGTTGGCCCGTCATGCCTCGTGGATAGTTCCAACCGACAGAGAGAGGATCAAGAGGTTTGTAGATGGACTTAACTATCACCTCCGTGTTCTGATGACTCGAAAGAGAGTTCTGGGTATTTCCTTTGAGGATGCAGTTGATATTGCTCGTGATATTGAGATGGCTCGCCGTCAGGACAGAGAGGAGAGGGAGGCCAAGAGGCCAAGAGGTTCTGGTAGCTTCAGTGGTGCTCCGTCTAGGGGTCAGTTCCAGCAGAGCAGAGGTCGTTCATTTAGGCCTCCTCAGTCAGCTCGCTCTGAGTATCGTGGGTCATCATCCGGCCGAGGTCATCAGGGATATCAGCAGAGTCAGCCATCCCTCGGCGCTCTTCCAGCTCAGGGTTTATCACGAGCTCCATTTGTTAAAAGAAGTGTTAACGTTCTGTTGGCTGGCCTTGTCTTCACGAAGGGCGCCATCACGACCGGGTTGGGAAATTGGGTCGTGACATCACGTCTCATCGAGGAACATCTGAAGTGATTTTCCTGATCCACGTAAAAGTGATCCTATACTTCAATAACCGTACATCATATCATCCCAACGTGATTCATCTTATGGGGGTATTCTAATACCGTGTCATCCATGAAATCCATTTTCTTTAAATCATTACTCAATTAAAGGCTAAACTTCATCCTCTTATCTATCACCATTACACCTTTATTCTACTACCATGGCTGCATTTCATCTCTTCTAATTGCTCCTATTCTTAGACTCCTCTGAGTTCATTCAGACTGTATCGAGCTTTCTATAACTTATGGAAACCATCATCTCTCTTGTTTTTATGGGCTTAATCTCAAGGCGTTACCTGTTCTCGTCACCTTCTCACTCACCTTTTCATACCTTTACTCATATCTACCTAAAACCTTGTCACTCTATCATACTTTAGCTTGCGACCTACACATATCTATTTATACTACTCGCGATCTTCCGTTAAATTGCTAGCACCATAGATTTCCTTCGTGCCTTCTCAATTGTCTTTAAATGTAAGCAATGAGTTTTCCTGGTTGTTCATCCACTTGTTGCATGAATACTTGGCTCATCTTAGTGCCCACATATGTTGGAATTCCATGCAACCCATATGATCTTGAATATCACCTTTTGACTTTTTTCTTCTTCCTGTTCATTAGCCACAATAGGTGCCACTTTCTTATTGAGTGCATACAATGTTGTAGTGGAACTGTTGTTACAAGACCATTTCTTCTTTATGTCACTATGCTTAGGTGGAAGTCTTCTTCGTTTTTTCCTCAGCTAGTCTTTCTTCGTAGTACTTAAGGGAGACCCTTTGACTCCAGTAAAGTTGCGAACTTATTACATCGTATACCCGAAAGAATCTTTGATGTTCTTACTTGCCTATAATTATCCTTAGTTACATACCTCCGTGCCTTTGTGCTCGTAGGGTTACTTCTGAACTCAAATTTTGATTGTCTCCTTGGTGACACTCTTTCTTATTTTCGTAACACTTATACGGTACCTTTAATTACTCCAACTACTATCTGAATATTTCTCAAGTATTACGATGTCATATCTGCGAGACTGAATTCCCTATGTTGAGGTTCACTATGATTATCTTGCACAATCTGCTGATTTGTTTGTATTCTCTTGTCTAGCCATAACTAGGCTCTTCCTGAATCAACTACAGACTACTCGTTGGTCCATTCTCATATCTATATTCTGCGTAACCCCTCTTGGGTTATGTCATTTATCTTAACTTACCTCTCGTACGGGCTCCTTATGTATCAAGTGTTCATTACCACTTATTTATCAATATCATCGGGTGCGGAACCCTTACTGCTTCTCCTCGGAATCATGCTTGTATAATGTTCTGGAGTCATATCATATCTATAGGATCTGAATAATGCAGTCTCATTCCTTTCACCTTTTTACCCATTCTTCCTTTACTATTCCATAGTTACCTCTTCATCTTTGGCATTTTTTTTCCACATCTTCACTGACATCTTACTCGCCTTGTGGTAACCCTCCTACACCAGGGATAATGTAATTTCGTACGCACAAGGGTGACACTTAGTTTAACTAGCACACTTAGTCCCTTAAGCTTAACTCTGCTCACTGTGCTTGTTTTAGGGAAGCGTCTTCCTGAATGAACTTTAAAGGTTATTCTTCTATTGTCCATCATTGCCGCAATGCTATCTCTGAAATTCTCACGATGCCAACTATTATAAAATCCTTCGCTCCCTAATGCATGTTCAGTTTATATTGTTCACCAGCCCATACTGATTTCTATTACTCTGGGGTCTAACTTTTCCTTCTGGTAATCACGTTGGAGTCACCAACTCATTTCTCGAAATGGGGATATGACTTTTTGGCTTATACTCTTTTATTGCCTCAAGGCCTGTCACTTCTTGTCTTTTCCTTCACTTGACTATATGCTCTATCACCCTGTCATATAGTGATTTACTATTATCACTCATTTACCACATCTTACTCATGATGCTTCATTTACTCTCTTCTTATTCTCCGGCTAATATTTTTGTCTATCACTTTATTTTGAAAACTTCAACAAAACGTTCTTTCACTTTTAGCTCCCCTTGCTTCTTCTCACTAGCTCTTCGGGATGCCTAACATTTTTTCACTAGGGGCTGGAGTCATACTAAGATAAATATTTATCCGCTCTAGGATCCCACTGCCTATCTTCTAAAATTTCTGAATTGTCTAGTATTCATATCTGGGTGTCTCACAAGGAGATCTATTACCACATTTGTACTATCCTTCGCAAATATTAGTTAATGATAACAATCCATCCACAATTTTGGGTTACTCTAACCCCAGCTTGATCCTAATATCCCATCCTTCTCTTAAATTATATTTGTTAGCTCCCACAGGGCATAATTGAGATGGGTGTGGTCAATTGTATATATCTCTGTTACTGTTGTAAGTAACTCATCGGAATGATTATATTTCTCTACTTGAATTGTAAATACGGTTAATCTTCATTAACTAGGTACCTCATACCCTTCTTCATCTTGCTTCTTTTATTTGCTGAAACTTGTATCTACCTCCTGATTCTCTTATTTCTCTTTATTGTATGGGTAGATAGATATTCTTGACTTGGAGATCCTTATCAAGAAACTTACATATCTTAATACACATATGGTCTGCTGAAGACTTCACATTTACTCATCATAAGCATGATGCAAAATCGAGTTCCTCTGATTCAACTCTTCCGCAGCCACATACAATCTCTTACCAACTGTCTTTCTGGATGTAGGTATCATTGTATTATGAATAAAACAAAATTTAGGAGTTTGAATTCTTACAACTGAGCTTTACCACACGATCTAGAGTAAGAAGAAAGAGTGTCCTAAATGCCTTGTAGCCTCCTGCTTATCAGTGTGGTGCACAACACCCATAAACAAGACTCTACTAGACACGGCTTGTAGACTCCCTAGGACAGAACTACTCTGATACCACTTTTGTCACGACCCAAAGATGGGCCGCGATGGGCACCTGGTACCTTACTCAACCGAGTACCAATGTAACGTATCTTTTGTATCATACTATCATAGGTAAATGAGCCGGAAAGGTTGTCATGAGATAACTAGAATAAAACATGAGGGAATTCTCGACATAGGATGACACAACATGATATACCGACTTATACATATGACATACAGGCCTATAAGGCCGACATGATCCTTTGTATACTCAAAACATAGGCCGACAAGGCCATACAAGTATTCATATACATGACATCTGTCTACAAGCCTCTAAGAGTACATAAATGACATAAAGGACGGGACAGGGCCCCACCATACTAATTAATACATGTCTAAATCATACTGACCAGATAGGCAAATCCGGAGCAAGTGGAGTGCCTCAACACCTTCCGCTGAGCTGATAGCCTACTAGGAGGACTCTCAACCTGTCTATCGGTACATGTGGGCATAAAACGCAGCGTCCTAAGGCAAAAAGGAGGTCAGTACAAATAAAGTATAGAGTATGTAAGGCATGAAAGTAGTATATAAAAGATATGAAAGACGCATGGAGTAAAGAACTCAACCTGTAATTCTGAATAGCTCGGTGAATCATGAAAAATTTATAATATCTTGCATATGCGTATAAATGTCATGCCATGCATAGTTATATGCATTCATAGCATCATCAAGCCTCTGAGAGCATCCCATCATATCATCTCAGCCTCTGTGGGCAAAATCATAAATGTATACCAGCTGATCAGGTGGTGGTGCGTATATAACGCTTTAGCCTTTTTCCATATCCCATATACATCTAATATACATGTATATAACGCCATTAGGTTATGGGTCAATGTACATGTATAAATGAATGCAGTGCATAATGAAGTAAGTTAGTAAGATTTCTCGGAATGTCATAAGATTAATATGACTTCGGATAAACTTTAGCAACTTATGTATTTTTCTGAGACCCATGAATAGAAGATATAATAATAGGACACATTAGGAATCAAGAACATAGTCACCCCTAGTACTTCTATGAATAGAGTCATTTATGAAAGTTATACGTTTGCTCGTTTCGTTTGTATCATATGGTTCATGCCAAAAAGAAAGAAGGGGTAGCCTTAACATACCTTAACTCCATTGAGTACTTAATACCTTCCAAGAAATTCTTCAAACAACTCAACTCAATCTACCATACCATAAGGAGATTCAAAATCAGTGTTGAATAAAGGCTAAGTCCGATACATAAACTAGTAGCTCGATTTGGGCAACATATCCCCTGTAAAAAGAGCCTCCTCCAATACCATATACTAACAACAATGGCCAGAGAAATCTAGTAATGCATAATTATCAATAACATGACACCATAAAACAACAACAAGTCACAACTACTTCACGACGAGCGGCAAGCTCCAATTGGAATGCGTATACCCCTTATCACCCCTTATAGACTTCTTACTTTAACTTAATATTATCATTAACCAACACGGGCCCATACAGCCTTCACCTATATACTTCCAGCACCAAACCCAAATCGAGCTACACAACAACAAATGCATAAACATCACCAACGAAACTACTATATAATACGACAAACGACAAGCTCAGATTGAATCCTGTTTGAACCCTTTAACCCCAAAGTTATTCATTCATTAACTTAACAGCATTGCCAACATGATATTAAGTATAATGGGAGGAATTCTAAACTCCTATTCATCTCCTAATTTGTCCTTAAAAAGCCCAACAATCTAACAACAACAACAAATACAACTTTTCATTGTTATGTTGTCCTTTCTCTTCATACTCACAGTACCAATAATAACTTAGACATGTACATAATATTATATAATAACAACATCATAAGAGAGTCATTTTCAAGGGTTTCCAACCATTAGTAGTTCATGGAAACAAGCTTTTCAAAACAGCCCATTAAAATTCATAACATCTCAAACTATTTCAAGTCTTCTTTTGTAGTATTTTGCTCAAATAATGCAACCAACATACAAAAAACTTCAAGTACATGTAGTAGAATTTTTATACTCACCTTAAACAGTAGAAACAACACGAAATTTCAGCGAATAACAGCCCACAACTATCCTCAATAACACCACAACACTATAGGTGTTGTATTCTCTTCTTGAATTAATTTTTGGGGTTCAAGTTGTCGTGTAAAGACTTGTAGTTCACCTTGAAATTCTAACATATATGAAGGAGGGACTAATTATTACCTTAATCAACAAGAACGAAACGAAACGAAATATGAGGTTACTTACCTTTGAAGAACCCTCCAAAACAACCACAAGACGAAGAACTACGATCTAGCAAGCATCACGAGATTTCTAGTGTATCCTGTTTTCATCTTAGGTTTTCACCTAGAATCATGGAGGAACCATTGGAGAGCATTTAGGAGGATTTAGAAACTGTTTTGGACCAGAAAAATAAGTTAAAACGACATAGAATTGATTTACATACAAGCTGAAATTTTACCCCGAATTTGTGGGTCCCATGGGTGCTGTTAGCAGTCTCGCAAAAATGCGAATACATCTTTACTCAGATGTCTCATCACTGAACGGTTAAATGCGTTAGAAACTAGAATCAAAAAACTTCAATTTGGTATATAATATGTCGCAAAAAACCCCATATAGGATACGAAATTTATTCCTCAAAAGCTCTGTTACAAGGTAAATCCTTAGTCGGTTTTTTCGAAACTTCAATCCGATTTTTCCCAAACTTTATATTTCATATCCAAACATCATATATAGTCATATAATGACTTTAAACTCATTTAAATCACGATTAACAAGTCTCATATTCATATTAACTTACTTAAGACTTCTGTAAACCTTTCTTATCCTTGTAGAAGATTTTCGTACTTTTTGAGCTTACATTAGATAATCCTATAATGATAGTGACGTCTGAAGTACGGGGTGTAACAAGGCCGGTGTGTTTCTTGTGGCACCATGCATTTCTCAGCCGGGGGATAAGCCCAGACTGTCGATACTCACACTCTAGAGTAGATGGCTCACAGTTATCAGACCACGACAGTTCTACCAGTTAGGGCGATTCAGCCTGTTATTGCTACACAGCCCAGGGATAGACCAGCGATGTCAGCTGATGAGCTAAATAGGTTGGACATGTTCACCAAGTTGTATCCCCCTCACTTTAGTGGTACACCTTCTGAGGACCCAGTGGACTTCTTTGACCATTTCCATGAGATTTTGAGCAATATGGGGATGGTGGAGTCCAAAAAAGTTGACTCCACAATATTTTAGATGCATGGTTCTGCCAAGAGGTGTTGGTAGGTGTGTGTGTAAGGATGGCCAGCAGGATCACCTCCTCCCACATGGACTCAATTCTCACCGTTATTCTTGGAGAAGTTCACTCCCTTCACTTATATAGAGAAGTTCCGTAGTCAGTTCGAGTGCCTTCAGTAGGGTAGCATGACCGTTACTCAGTATGAGACTAGATTTATAGATTTGTCAAGTCATGCAGCTATCCTGATCCCTACTGAAAGGGAGAAGGTGCAGAGGTTCATAAATGGTCTTACCTACGGCATCGATCTTTAGATGGCCAGAGAGACCAAGATGAAATTTCTTTTACTCGAGTAGTGGAGATCGTCAGGAGGATCGAGCGCATCAGAGGCCAAGCTAGCAAGATGACCTCTAACAAAAGGCCCCGTCATTTTGGAGGATTCGGTGGTGCTTCGTCTTTGGCAAGGGTTCCTTTGGTAGAGGCCATCCTATCAGGCTGGTTCAGTCAGCTCTACAGGTCACCCATGGTGCTTCAAGTAGTCACAATGCTTATGGACCTCGTCCCGAGTAGCTAGCATATTGACCTCGTCCCGAGTAGCTAGCATATAGTGCACCTCCAACTCCAGTTAGTGCACCTCTAATACAGAGTTACCAGGGTGGTTATTCAGGTCGACAGAGACAGTTCCAAGGTCAGCAGTCACGTCAGCCGAGGGCTTCTTATACTATATGGGGATCAGAGGCACGTTGTAAAGTTTTTCCCTAAGTCACAGAGCAATATGCCACAGTAGGGTACTCGTCCCATGGTTCCAGCACCGATGGATCCACCACCCACACAACCAGGTAGAGGCGGGGTTCAGGTAGCCCGAGGTAGAGTCCGGTCAGTTAGAAATAGAGGCTAGTCAATGAGAGGTTGTCGTAGAGGTGGAGTACAGGTTGGTGGGGCTTATCCCCGTTGTTATACATTTCCAACTAGACCTGAGGTTGAGTCATCCGATACAGTTATTACATGTATTTTCTCGATCTGTCATAGAGATGCTTGCGTGTCGTTTGATATGGGTTCTACATATTCTTATGTGTCTTTATATTTTGCTTCGCATTTGAGTATGCCTCGTAATTTTTTTGATGTATTTATTTCTGTGTCTATACCGATTAGAAATTCTATAGTAGTTGATCAGGTGTATCGGTCTTATGTTGTCACTACTAATGGTTTTGATACTGTAGTTGATCTTTGTTGTTGAACATGATGAATTTTGAGGTAATTCTTGGTATGGATTGGTTGTCCCCGTATCATGCTATCTTGGATTGTCATGCCAAGGCTATACATTAGCCATGCTGAGGTTGCCTGGATTATATTAGAGAGGGACCCGCGATCAATCCACTAGTAGGGTGGTTTCATATTTGAAGACTCGACGTATGGTGGAGAAAGGGTGTTTGGCGTATTTGGCTTATATCCATGATTCTTGTACAGAGGCTCCTTCTGTGGATTTGGTACCGGTTGTAAGTGAGTTTCCAGAGGTGTTTCCTACAGATTTTTTGGGTATGCCACCCGATAGGGATATCGACTTTTTCATTGATTTGGTTTCGGAAACTCGGTCTATTTATGTTCCACCATACCGTATGTTTCCAGCTAAGTCAAAAGAATTGAAGGATCGGTTGCAAGATTTTCTTGACAATAGATTTATTAGACCGAGTATTTCATCTTGGGGTGCACTGGTGCTGTTTGTTAAGAAAATCTGCATAGATTATTGGGAGTTAAACAAGGTCACTATCAAGAACAAGTATTTGTTGCCGAGGATTGATGATTTATTTGACCAACTTCAGGGTACCAATGTGTTTTTCAAGATTGATTGGCTACCATCAGGTGAAGATTAGGGCGTCAGATGTCCCTAAGACAACTTTTAGGACACGATATGGTCATTACGAGTCCTTAGTGATGTCATTTGGCTTGACTAATGCCGCAACAGCCTTTATGGATTTGATGAACTAAGTGTTTAAGACTTATGTGGATTCATTTATGATCATCTTCATTGATGATATTATGGTTCACTCTCGCAGTAGAAAGGAGCATGAGCGGGCAGCATTACCAATGGATTGTACTTCAGACTTTGAAGGATCATCAATTATATACCAAGTTCTCGATGTATGAGTTCTAGTTCGACTCGGTTGCCTTTTTGGGTCATGTTGTGTCTTCCGAAGGTATCAAGGTGGATCCTAAGAAGATTGAGGTAGTTCATAATGGGCCTAGACCTACTTCAACTACAAAGATTTGGAACTTCTTGGGTTTGGCGGGTTACTATCGCCGATTCGTGGAGGGGTTTTTATCTATCTCATCCCCATTGACCCAAGTTGACTCAGAAGGGCACTCTTTTCAGATGGTCCGACGAGTATGAGGAGAGCTTTCAGAAGCTCAAGACTTCCTTGACTACTACCCCACTGTTGGTGTTTTCCATAGATTCGAAAGCTTACACTGTGTATTGTGATACATCGAGTATTGGACTTGGCGCGTTATTGAGTTTTAATGATCGATTCTTGAACTTTGATGTTATTTTTATGATTTGAGATAGCGAGCAAGTGTTTTTTTATGTTATTATACTTTTGTAGATGTTCAGATTGGATCCCAAGGGACTCAGGTGAGTTTTGGATACATTGCATATAGTTTTGGATAGTTGATGCAACAACCGGTGTTGCTGAATTGCGGGTCTCACAATTGCGAGAACCTGTTCGCAAATGCGAGCCTCACATTTGTGTTGTTAGGATTGCATTTGCGATAATGGGCATTACTGGGAGACTTTGAAATTGCTAAGTCAGTATCGCTTTTGCGAGCCAGGGGATCACATTTGCGATGGCAGTGTCGCAATTGCGATACTGAGCAGGTGGTCCGCATTTACGATGAAGGGGGTCTTTGCAAATGTAAAGGAAAAGTCACATTTGCGACATTAGAAGCACTGGAACATTGATTGCTTTTGCGGTAAGTGGTTCACTTATGCGAACAAGAGTTCGCAATTGTAATATATGCAGCAGGGTAAAATATTGGGATTTCGGGATTTAGCTTATTTTACACCATTTTTTAATCCTAGACTCTATAGAGGCAATTTTAGGAGAGAAATTTCATCCAAAATTCATAAGTTAATAATTTTAGCTCGTTTTAAATCAATTTCAATTACTTTTTCATGAATTTTATCATCAAATCTATTAATTTCAAAATATAAATTGGGGATTTTGGGTAGAATTTAATAATCTTATAAAATTAAGATTTAGACCTCAAATTAGGGTCGAATTTCAAAATAAATCATATTTCCGGGTTCGGGGATGAATGGATAATCATGATTTAATTTTAATTTCGGATTTCGACCACGTGGGCCCGGGTTTATTTTTTTGACTTTTTCAACTATGTTAAAGACTGAATCTTTTTCATCCGAAGGTAGTTTTTAAAGCTTGTTTTTGACTTATTTGAAAAATATTTGACTAGAGTCAATTGGTTTGGACGCTTGTTCTAAAGGAAAAAATTGTGTTGGATTGTTGATTGTGTTCCGAAAAGAGATAAGTGTCTTGATTTGAGGAAAATAGGGTAGAATCGAGCCTATTTTGCTATGTGATCTATGTGTTGGGGACGATGTATATGCAAGGTGACAGATGTATATGCGTTGGCCATAGGATAAGCATGCAGGTAAAATTAACCTTGTTTGTGCCATGTTATCTTTGTATCATGTCTTCAATGCTTTGGATAGATTGTTTAATCCATTAATTATTCGTATTCATGTTATTTCTTATGTTGAGATTATTATGGTATTTGTTGTTGGTGCAAAATTATTGGAAGATTTTTGTATGACGACTTGTGTTCAAATTTTATTATTGATGTTGAACATGCTCCCACCTTGCTTGATATTATGTTATTTATGATTGTTTGTGAGAAAAAATGAAATGCACGAAGGGTATTATTGTGCCTTATTTACATATTGATATTATTGCTTGAGTGAACGTGAGGATAAAGCACGAAAGGGTGATGCCGTGCAATTGCTTTTATATTATTATGTGAGGATGAGAGTAAAAGCACGCAGGGTGATGCCGTGCACTTGCTTTTATATTATACTGTGAGAATGAGAATAAAATCACGAAAGGTGATGCCGTGTAACTTGGTTGATTTCATTGCTCTTTACTTTGATACTTGAAATATGGACTTGGCTTGTGGCTTTGTTATTTACTTTGGAAAGAGGTTTACGTATTGATGCTTTCTCTTGTGTTTCCGTTTATTACCCATTTACTTGTGTACTTTTTATCCCATTCTCTTGTCCCTATTCCGTTGTTATATTTGATATTTTATTTGTTATTTCGTTATTTCTTGATATATAACTGCATATGTTTATTGTAGGTGTCTTGTCTTAGCCTCGTCAGTACCTCATCGAGGTTAGGCTCGACACTTACTGAGTACATTGGGTCGGTTGTACTCAGACTACACTTCTGCATATCTTTTGCAAGTCCAAATATTGGTACCAACAGAGTCCCGAGAGCGGATACCAGACGAGTAATTCAACGTAGAGCTGCTTTCCGTTCTTAGGCCTTGAGTTATCTTCCTTCTTCCATTGTACTGTTTTCATTCTTCGGACAGTTTTGTATTTTATTTCAGAATAGTGTATGTAGCTAACTCTGGAAGCTCATGTACTTGTGATTCCACATCTGAGATGGTTTGTGTTAGTATGAATTTTAGACTTATCTTATCCACTTTAGAGTTGCTTTTACTTATTATTTATTTGTTATGTGTTGGCTTGCCTAACAAGCGTTGTTAGGTGCCATCGCGATCCTGATTGGTTGGGATTTTGGGCCGTGACAAATCCATTTTTGCGAGAAAACGAGGTACGCCAATATCCATTCCACGTGATCACCAAAACATGTATATCAATTAATTAGCTCCTATCAAGTTTATGCAGCTTTACATCAATGATGATTTTAAAAAATGATGAAAGAAGAAGAATATGTGCCTTAAATAAACGGAATTTGGGAAATTGTTAGGAATGAGGATAATTTTTAAAAGTTTACTAAAGATAGGGGTAAATTTGGATGGATAATATTACAACAGGTGTAAATTTTGGCGAAATAATATAACGAGATGAATATAGACAATATTTGAAAGGAGAGAAGTAAATTTGACCATTTTCTTCCCAATAAATTAGCTCCCATTTGGCCATAGATTTTGGCTTTATTTTTTTAAAATTATTTTTGAAAATATTGTTTGTTTATGCAATATGATTATGTTTTGGAAAAAAAAACTTTAAAAATTTTCAAGTTCCCAAAAACTGATTTATGAAAGTTTTTGGGTGGAAACTTTTTTTACTTCCAAAAATTTAACTTTTCTTCAAATAAAATACATGTCCAAGCACAACTTCTAACTTTTAAATTATTTTTCAGCACAATTTTAAAAACTATTTTTTCAATCAAATCTATGTCCAAACTCTACCTAAGGCCTCATTTGTTTGCACTTAATGGAGGTCTAAATCTTAATCATTCAGATCTCATACATTAAGTGCATTTATTTTTAAAGTCTGAATTTTAATAATTCAGATCTTAATAATTAAGTGTGTTTATTTTTTTTACTTTATAACCACTTAATGGGTCTGTATGATTAAGATCCATAACTGAGACTTAATTTCATTAAAATGGTATCATCCACATTCATTACTCCCACCACCTACTATTATCTTCTACTACTACAACAACCTTAACCACAACCGCCACCACTACCACCACCCACCACACCCACCACCATCATCCTCAACTACAATTACACGCTCACTCACCTCAACTACCACAACCCATCACCCTGTCATCATCAACAACCATAGCCGGCACTGCTCACCATTATAAACTACCACCACCCACCATCACCTTCCTTAATCACAACCACAACCATCGCCACCACCCACCATTATTAACATTCACCATGCACCACCACTATCCTCAATCATAATCGGCTATTGCTACCAATCACCATTAGCTACTACCCAGAACCACCACCATCAACCAAAACCATTAACAACCACGTCTTTAGTCGGCATTCACAAGCACCTCTGTTAGCCATCGCCACCACCAACCACCAACCACCATATATATATATATATATATATAATTGATAGAATATTAAATTAATTAGTATTTTATTTGAAATTTATGTCTATTGATTTTTAAATAGAGATAAATTTTATATATTCAGATACTAAAAAAACAAACAGTCCTAATCATTTAGTGTTCAGATTTTAATACATATCTTAATATGGAGCAGGGGCGGCTCAAGAACATTGGAGGCCTAAAGCCAAATTTTTTTAGAGGCCTTACACTTAAAAAAAATCATAATGTAACAAGACTCATACTTTATAGTTGACATATGTAAATTCTGAAATAATAATAGTAAAGCAATATACTACTATGAAGTAAAAATATAAAAATAACAAATTTCAAATTTAAAAGAAATAATAGAAATTTAAAACAATAGAATTTGATTCTAGAAATCCATATATAACTCAATATATCATAATAAAATTTTATTGTTGCTGCAATGCTTGAAAGAATGAAAAAGAAGTAATCCTAATTTATTCAATGTCTTTCATCCATAAAATATCATCTGCTCTAGGAGTTCTCACCTAACTAAACATTTAACCTTAAGAATCAATAAATCAAAGTAAAAATATTACTCGACCGTGGTTAAGTGTTAAAAATTGTACATGCAAGACATACATCTTACATTTATTGGTTTACTATACACATTCGATGCAGATAAATTTTTACCTTTTTTCATCCCTTATTATTTTAGAGAATAGACAACTTAGTAAGAAGAAAAAGAAAAGAATATAAAATACACAAATCTTATTATAAGAAAGAATAATAATAAATAATAATAATATCACTGTTAGAAGGTAAATTAATTATAAGTCAACATAAATCACATTGGCTAAATAATTCTCTATCTTTTTATAAATTTTTTTATACTTTTCCCATAAATATTCAATATATTCTATATAAAATTACCATAGAATTAACTTATATTATTAATTAAAAAATGGGGCCCTAATAATTTGGGGGCCTAAAGTCATTGCTTCATTGGCTTTATCCTCTAGCCGGCTCTGATATGGAGATGCATATTCAGATTTAGATGTCTTAATCTTAATACACATTTTGATATTCAAATATATATTCAGATTCAGACGTTTTAATCTTAAAAAAACAAAAATAAATGAGACCTAAGTATGCAATTAATAATTTGCCAAGTGGGATATTAGGGCCTATGTCCCTTAATTTGGTTTATTATGATGATACTTTGGTGATTATCTCCTGCTTTTCTACTGCTATAGAAAGCGAATGCTGTATTTGGACTAATTGACTAGAAAGTGTCCATCTATCGTCCAGGTACTCACATTTCCGATCGAGTAATCTTCATTGCCACCACTGCTTTCCTCTACCTACGCTTTCTCTTTTTCTTCTCCTCTGTCCATGGTATCTAGGGTTTTTGTCCTGCTGGAACTACGTATCGTTGTCTCCCTCGCTAAGCTCATTTGCCGTTAAACATCTAATTGGTATGTTCTTAGAGTTCTAACCAATCTGCATTCATCTAGAAATCATTGGTATGTGTATCGCTGTTGCTGATGAAATTGTTTGTTTTTAATTGCTCTGCCGTATTCTGTAAACGTAGTTCTTTCTGTCTGTTGAGGTGAACGCTATATTGATTGAGCTTTCTTATAGGGTGAAGGAAAAATGATTCTGTTGAAATAGTGGATGCTACACTACAGCGTGATTAGTGCAATCTAATCTTGCGGGGAATGAAAATTCTAGTTCTTTTCATGCACATGTCTGTAGTATATTTCGATCTCATATGATTGTTTATTTCTTTTAAGGATCCAAATGCTAGTTTAGCCTTTCTAAAGTTCTATTGACAATTTGTACACCTCCTATATTTTTGAGAAAAATGTAATTTGATACAAGTTTCATGTTTCTGGTGCTTTGGAGTTTTACGGAATTCTAATTAACTCTATTGTAAAAAAGAAGGCAAATATTTATTTTTGTTCTTGTTGGAACTAAGATGTATGGTGAGAACATGTTGCATTCATAAATTATGGAAGGTGCACCGTCATGTTTTTTCTTTTTGCAAATTAAGAGTGACAATGCACTTAAAACTCTCATATTTTGACCACAAGTCTGCTGGCTTTTCATTTACTCCAACTATAAAAGAAAAAGGCAAAACATGGAACTTAGCATGCCGCGTGGAAAAGGAATGAAATGAGAGAAGCATTTCATATTAGAAGACTTTTTCTTTGGTGACTGGATGCTCATGAGAGTAATTGATTATCGTTTGTTGTTTATGCAGTTGTTGCTTTGGAAGCCTAGGCAGTGCGAACATCTTGCAGCATGTTGAAAAGCAGTTGATTCTACAAAATTACATATGGCAGGACAAGTGGCTTTCTGTTCAAGTTTTAACCTGCTTGACTATGGAAAGTTCTCAAAACAACAACTCTTCATGCCTAAAAGTTCACCTATGTTAGTACGCAGGTCTTGTTTCCTGATCTAGCCACTTATATTTCTCAGGATTTAGTTGCAAAAAAAAAAAAAAAAAAGATAAAGATATGAAAAGAAGACTGCGTCACCCTAACACTTCTTTATGCCCTTAGGGTTGCAGGTTATGGAATTCAAATCTTAGGCTTCCACGTCGAATAGATATAGCATTTCTTCTTCTTTGCTGTTGCATAGCCATCAGAATAATAGGGTCACTGCCATTAAAAAGAAAAAGAAAAAAACTTTACTTTAGTGATGTCTGATATGTGCTATCTTTGGTTCAGGGGATTTTGCTTTGAGAGTTGTAAAGTATCCTGCTTGCCATCATTGAGCGTTCGGAAGGCCATTACACCGTACTTAATAAAACTGGAGAGAAGATCAAACATGCAGAGTTGCAAGAGGTGCTTTTGCCTAGCATCTCTGGTTGATGCTGACGCTGCAGTAACTTTCGAATGGGTTCCTACCATTGACCAAATGCTTCTCATGACTAGTATAGTGCTTACATATATAGCTGGAGTGATACCTTCCGAAGAAAATTCTACTTTAGATGCTAGAGGAAGGATCCAAAGCGGAAATGTTGACACTGACGGATCATCCGTTTTGGGTAGGTAAGAATGGTTGCTAGACGAGACCTTTGTTTTATTGGAAGTCGTATTGTTGGTTGATTGAAGGTGCATTTCAGTCTTTGGCGTTGTTTGATACTTTGATCTATGTATCGCTTTGCACCTTTTCCATGTTTAATTGCAGTGAGAGGAAAAATGATGATCGCATCAGCATAGAGTTTGCATGGGATGTAGTAAAAGGAAAACTGATGAATTCTCTCTCTTCCATAAAACGAGGGGATATTGGTGCTACAAGCCTTGAATCTGAACAGTTACATGGAAAACAGCCTTCAAATTTGTCTGCCCTTGCTCAAGGTCCAAGATTAAGGTTGATGTGGACGTCTTTTCAGTTACTCAAGAAAGAGGCAGGCACTGTCTCTATCATTGCCTTATGCATTTGAATAAAACATCTTGGTGATAATGGAAAACCTGTTTGATACTAAAATATTAGGTAATCTTGGCTGAACTAGACTCATTTATTCATGTAATTAGTGGAGCAAAATAAAGGATATTAGGTAGTTTTGAATTAGTGTTGTTAAGAAAACAACTCATACACCTGAAAAATATGGGACAGTTAATTACGACCACTAGATCCTTCATATTCATTTTTGATTAAAAGAATGACTCAACCAATCTTGAACATCTTGGTGATACTCCCTCCGGTCCACAATAAGTGACCATTTACCTTTTTATTTTGGTGCAAAATAAGTGTCCATTTACATAATCAAGAAGGAATTAATTTTATTTTTCCAAAATTTGCCCTTATTTTACATATTCCAATGTGTCAAGGTAACAATTAATTAAGGTTAATTTAGTGAATACATCTTTTCTTCTCCAGGAGTTCGTATTTCCTTAATGGGTGTGCCAAAGGTAAAATGATGTGGACCAGAGGGAGTATTATAAAATGGAATTTTCTTGTTTGGTACTAAAAATTCAGGTAAACTTGGCTGAAGTAGACTCATTTACTCGTGAAACTAGTGGAGATAATAAAGAATTAGGTACATTCGAATTGGATTTGTTAAGAAAACAGCTCATGCACCTGACCAATAGGGGATAGATAATTATGGCCACTAGATTCCCCATATTCTTATCAAACGTACTGGTATGACACAACCAATCTTGTAACGATAAAATAATGACTTAACCAATCTTGAAAATGAGGTGGGCAACTAGCTCTAATATCCCTCGCAAGCCAAACGATGGACATCTTGTAGTGTAGATAACATAACACAAGGCTGGACATTGGGCAATACAAAAACATAGATGAGTTTGGCTTTGATACCTTGTTAAGAAAATAGCTCATACGCTTGACCAACGAGTCCCACATTGGTTGACGGTATGAGCATCATTTCTCTAATCTTGGACATTTCTCATCTCATGAGCTAGCTTTTGGGATTAAGTTAGGTCTAATGTCGATTTTTCTTAACATTGAATCAGCACCATACTCATCCCTAATGTTGGGTTCCCAATTATGTGCTCATTTAATCTTATCTCGCTCCAGATGTCCAGCTCTGGCATGTGGAGGGGTGTTGAATTCCCACATTGATTCAGGGTATGGTTGTAGTCTCTTTATAAGGTCTTGAACAATCCTCACATTTCAAGCTAGCTTTCAAGGTTGAGTTAGGTCCAAGGTCTATCATCTAAATAGCCTTATAAAGAAAAAAGTCCAGTTTCTTAATAGGTGTCAGTTGATGCATAGTTTGCACTGCTAAGGTTTATTATGAATGCAGCAATTTCTTTATCAATATTTTTGAGTCAGATATTTGGGGTCTATGACAAAATTTGTGGTGTTACTGGGGCATTAGCCTTTTAATGTTTCACATCGACAGTAATTGGAAGACGGAAGAGCAGAACTGTTGGTTATACAGTTCATTTTTGTTACTTTTCTTTCCTTTTCAGTCTTTAATTACAGGTTTGCACCTTAACAGGTTGATAATATTTCTGCAAATGCTGTTAACTTTAGTAGTGGCAACCTGTTGGCCATTTTTAATGATGTCATTCAGATGTTGTGTCAGCCTTTATGTGTTACTTGGCTGGAAGAGGAACTCTCATTGAGCAATGGCAATACTAACAAGGTATGACTTGAAACATATACTTGAATTTTGGAAAGAACATAGGCTCAAGTCTGTTTATATTTAGATCTTTCTTCTTCCTATTACATTGTCAGGAATGTCTTTCTTCACTGGTTAATAACTTAAACGGATATGGAGTCCTGACAAACATCAGAAAGTCGGGGAAGGACCATCTATTTGCTGAATTAATCTGTGTTCTTAGATTTGGTTCTGTCAGGTAAGAAAACCAGCCCTTGCTTCTCTTAGTCATATGAATATAGAATGGACAATAATTCTTATGTTTATTTCTTCTGTTCGTTTACCTTTTCTTTGAGTAAAGAACTAGTGATTAAGCCTGCTGTCAACAATATTCCTGCTATATTCTATGTATGTGTACTTTTAGCAGAATGAATTGCCTTGATTCTTTCATTCTGAACTGTCTGTAGGAGCTTTTGATGTTTTGAAAAAGGCTTATGTTTTTCCCTACTCTGCCCATTGCCTTAACGCTTTTCTTTTTCGGGGGTGGGGGGGTGGGGGGATGTGATTGTCAAATTCTTTCACCTTACATCAGAATTGGTTGATCGATGCTTGAGGCCGTGGCTCTAAGAGGTGGCTTGGGCTCAGAGTGGGGGTGATAATTGCCAAGAGTGATTGCCTAGACCTGAGGAATGGGTGCCAATTGTGATAAGCTGGTCAATTTAAATTTGTAATGAACCAACTTGAACAAGGACCTATCCCACAACAATTTCATATAGTGTGGTGAGTTTATAGATTGAATAAGCTCTCCCACCTAACAAGCTAGTCTTTCGGGTTGTGCTTTATGGTTCATTTTATAACAATTGGTATTAGAGTTGGTGGAGGTTCTCTAATACCACACTCTTTGCATCATGTGGAACATTTGGTTGGAGAGGAAGAGTTGGTGTTTTGAAGGCAAAATCTCTCATATCACTATTGTGAAGAATAGATGTTTGCAGAATTTATATTTTTAGTGTAAGGAAAGAGTAGATGAAGTGGGCGTTTGGATATAAGAATTGTAAAATTCCAATAATAGAGGAAAATTTTTTTCCAAGTGAAAATGGTATTTGAAATTTAGAGTTGTGTTTGGACATGAATATAATTTTGGATTGTTTTTGAAGTTTTGTGAGTGATTTGAGTGAAAATTTTGAAAAACAGCTTTTTGGAGTTTTTCAAATTTTCGAAAATTTCCAAAATGCATCTTCAAGTGAAAATTGAAAATTTTATGAACAAACACTGATTTCGGAAAAAAGTGAAAATTTTTTGGAAAAAAGGGAAAAATTTCTTATGTTCAAACGGGCTCTTAAAGATTTGTTTCAGTATTTGAAGATTTTGGATATGCTGAGTTGACTGTAACAGCTATTCAGTCTCTGTTTGTACTTTTCTATACCTCGGTACTTTCTTTCAATAAAATTTTCCAATCTTATTAAAAAAGAGTTGGTAGAGGTGCTCAGTCGGAGAGTCAGTGCCACTATAAAGAAAGTATTATCAAGTGCTTGGCTCAAGAAGAATTGGGCTTGCATGTAGGAGGATGTTTTGTATACCTACATAACAACAACAAAAAACCTAGTGGGACCCCACAAGTGGGGTTTGGGGAGGGTAGTGTGTATGCAGACCGTGCCCCTACCTTGGGAAGGTCGAGAGGCTGTTCTGTATACCTAAATAAATAGTAATAAAAAATCTTTTTAGATAAGGTTTTTAGACAATTCAACAAGGTAGCAGAGTATTTACGATCCTGACAGATATTCAAGTAGCTTCTGCATATCGATATGTAGCATTTTTGTTGCTGCTTGGGAACCACTGGTATTGTTACACACTTCCTAAGTTTTCAAACATCTAAGGAAAAAGAAAAAAACAATACCAACACCATATACACTAACAAGCTAAATGGGTAACTGGAAATCAGCCTTCCCAGATGCCTATTATTTAAGAAGAATTTTCCTGTGCGAGTAATAGTGCCGAACATAAGCTGCAGACACCATTCACTATAAGGGGGTAAGGCCCTGCTAATTCTCTACCTTGATTTAAGGAAGCTGGGGCTTGCTACAGAGGGCTCAAAGATACGAGAGGTTGCAGAAGATGAAAAAAGAATGTCTTGCTTTTCTGGCAGTTCTCCGAAGTCACAAAATCAAAGTCATACACCACCAAAGAAGCAATAAATCATCGAAGTTCAGCACGGCTACCAGTTTTCTCAAAAACAAACCCTTTTGCTTTTCTTCAATCTTGGAAATCACATATCTGTACGCCTTCTTCCTCTTCAGCTCCAAGAATGCATACTGACATGGCCTTATGCGTCCTACTTCGAATTGTTCTTTCTTTCATATGTTTACCATCTGTGACTTTTTTGGTGACTGTTCCACAACACAGTGAACCTTTTGGATGAGTGTTTGGAACATTGCTCTTTCCGGTGGCCCTTACGACGACACCTCCTTTGTCCTGCGTTACAGTCATGCTTCCGGTAATTTTTCAAGCAAAAGAGTCTCTATGTTTTACCATTGAATTTCCAAGCACTTCTCTAGAAAGTCTTCTATTCCTGTTCTTCATGTTGTTAGAGTTTCAGCCTCTAAAAATATCTTTTCTTCTTCTTATTCTTTATGCTGTCAATGTTCGGGTATTGAGTCCCTCTTTTGAACATTGTTTTTTCTTGTTGTGTCAGAAGAATCTTTTTCTCATCCTTTATTTCATGCTACCACATTGGTATTAGGGTAGTTCTTAGTGGATCTGTATCAGTTTATGGATTTCCTGGATTTGTTAGGTGGAATGTAGGAAGTGTTTGTTGTTTTGGGATGTTCTCTGTATCTTTAAATACCATCTTGGTACTGTTTTAATAAAATCTTTACCTTCTCAAGAAGAAAAAAAAAATTCATGCTACCACATTTTTGGATATCTCCCATGAACATTAAAGTCTTTTCAAATAGTCACTATAGCTTCACCGAAACAGAACAAAAGTTCTGGTCTGCTACTGTTTCTTATGTTCTCCTCACAGTTGGTATGGTTTGATGTCCCTATGGAGTCTGGATACTCCCAACCCAAAAGGAAAAAAAAAAAAGAAAAATCCAGAAGATGCCTTAATGTTCTCTAATGTCTATCATGGCAGGAAAGCTGGCTTTTATAGTGATAGCTTGTTTATGGAGCATGGAGTCTCTATACTGGAGGATTTGGTGATAATGTTGGCAGATGGGATTGCAAGTATGTATTTGGAGCTTATGTCTGTTGATAGTAGTATGTCAAATGAAATGAACAACCTAGGGTTGAGTTTGTGTACATTGTCAACGCGGGCACTTCAGAAATTACGCAATGAGGTATTACTTCTCTGTGGCTTCAAACATTTTTTTAATTGTGTTAATCATGGATCCTCCTCTGTATATATTCACAACTTGTCTTCATTCAGAATCACATCTTCTCTTTCTTAGATATTCTTGATGGAGACTATAAGTTGATACTTCAGGGTTCTGCCTGCTGGCTTTTGTTTTCTGTGCTCATGTTACCAGTTGGTAGTGGCATTGCATTTTTCCTTTATTTGTCATAATACAAGTTTAAACTAAAGTCATTAATGATCGAAATGATCCTTTTTCTCTAGCAAGTTGATATGCTGGACTTGTCTCCTAAAGATTCTGAAGAAAAGATGAAGCCTGAAAGAAATTAAAGTTTGCGATGTATAATTGACATGGTTATGCGTTAAACGTATAAATTTCATGGCATAAATATTGAGTTGCACATCTTATATTTTGTAGACTGCTGTTCTAAGTAGGCTTAGCTTTTAGGGATGGGGAAACAAGGATTAATTAAAGTTTCACATGTCACCTCCAACTACTCTCACTGCTAAATTTCCGGGATTTTTGATGAAGTCTCTGGAAAGGCGGTAAAAATAAATTTCTGTCGGTCCACGGCTTCGTAGAGGTCGAATACCAACTTGTTGAAATGAATTTTTAACAGAAATGAGATGTTGTCGTTACTTTTTGACGGCATTCTCAACTACCCTTGTTGTATGAAAGAGCTTGTGATAGTTTGAAACTTTTCAATGGCCTGGCCATTGTTATATTAAAATGTTAGAATAGTATGACGGTTCTATGTGCTAAATCCTCGTCTTCCCCTCACAATACTAAACACTCCCCTGCCATTCAATTCAACCTTTCTACAAAGGTTCATTGAGAAAATTGGTAGATGAAGTTGTTACAATATTGGTCAGAAGACTCCTAGAAAATAATAATTTGGCCCTTCCTCCCTCCTCGACCCTAATGATGATGGCGAGGAGGTGCCGATGAGTAGCTTCTGTTGTTTTTGAATGCACTAAACAATAGATTTGGTTGTTTTTCTAAGCAATATGTAAAGCTAACTAATATTTCGTTTTGACATTGGTAATTGCTTATGTGATGTTTTTTTTGTTGGATATTCTGATGTTGGTGAATGCGTTTGTTGTTTGGTGGAGGTTTAGTGGATTATTAGATGTGCTTGTTTGTTGAAGTTGATAGGTAATGTGTTAGACATAAAACTAGAACAGTCTTGCAGTGTAATCTCCAGATTTTTGACGATTTCCAGGGTAAAGCCTCTGAAAAAGGTAAAAAAGATTCTTGAAAATGACTTAACCACCGAAAGTGCAGAATATTTTTCCAAACGTGACATTTTCCAATGGCAGGCCGTCAAAAATCTATTTACTGATGGAAGACCGTTGAAAAGTCTCAAACCATCACTAGCTCTTTCATACACCAACGGCAGTTATAATGCCGTCGAAAAGTATTGATGACAACTCTTTTCCCTCAAAAATTCATTGAGACGAGTTGGTTTCAGACCTCTCTGAAGCCTCAAAAGCTGTCGGAAATTTATTATTTCCAACGACTTCCTTCGTAAAAAATCGCGGAAATTCTAGCAGTGAATGGTCTTGTTAGCTGATATAATAATGTGGCAGCTTCTTTTCTCTCTGGTTAACTGAACTTCTCCTTGCCTGTCGAAGGATTTCATGGACTTCGATGTGGTTTGGCTGATTATTAGGGTTAACGTTTTGTCCAATTGCTACTTATATATGGGAATACCAGGTTGCTACTGCACATAGTCTTTACTGAAACAGTGGAGATCTAATGATCTTTACTGAATAATGAAAATAGCCACATTCTGCAGGGGAGATTATCTAAGTATGGGGAGCAGCCAAGTTTCTAATTCTGCATGAAAAAGACAAATTTCATGATAACTGACGGTGGATGAATTTGGTGGAGGAAATGCATTAAATATCAAAAGCCTGTGTACCTTCTTGGTACACCTTTTATTAATAATACTGTACCTTAACAAAATAGAAAGAACCATTAAATATCAAAATAAACTTTTGTAAAATCATAAATGTTTTGGAGTCTAGAGCTATAAGCTACCTGCCGTGTCTGAGAGGGACATGCATTTTGCAATTTATAATATGTTGATCTACTGATGAATTTTTGCCTTTCAAATGTTTTAACAGGTTGCTCTGAAACAATGGTTGCATCAGAACATGGACGCAGTTGTTTCCATGTACGAAGATCGGTTTGACTTGTGCACATTGCAATGCCATCTTATCGAGGAATCTAGCAAGAGCAAAGTTCAAAATGTGAAGTGGTGGGAGAAGCTTAGGGTGATGAGTTCTCAGCCTGTTTTATCTCAACTGAATACTGTTGTGATCAACCAAATCTCTGTAGCTGTTAAACGAACCAAGGAACTTAGGGCCTTAACTGGGTGGTAAGTGGAGTCCTTCATTTCTCATGCTTTATTTCATATCATGCATTTAATTTTTTGGTCTTCTTCTTGTGATGTCTTGGACCCTGGGATCTTCTCGGATAATTGTCAAGGTTCTTAGTTATGGATGTTTCATGTAATTTTGGTTTTCAGTTCATTACCTGCGATACTTGGGTCCGGATGTTAGAAAAAATTAGCTTTGGTCCCAATGTTGGAGCTGATATGTCCTTAGTTAATGCAGATATAAGATAATTTTATGACCATAGACAGAGGAAATGCATGATTGCTTACCGAGAGAGTTACACTGATAGTTGGTTATGCTAAGGTGACAGAATTGCAATTATAATTAAAGGACATGATAGTAAGGTTCAGAGCACTTGCTCTACTACTGACCAATTAGGAAATTGTTGGTAAAATTGCGGGCTGTTGTACAAACATGAAGTGTGCCAGGTTTATATTATTGAGCCTGACAAAATAATGAGAATCTTTGTTTTTTGTCAATTAATTAGATGATCTTTTTAACTATCAAATACTGCAGAGCTGCCCGAAAGATTGGGCATGCTGTTCAAATTGAGAATTGTTCCTAGACAGTGAGAATGTTGTTTCCACATATCCTGGTTGTGGATCGGTCTTTTTAGTTGGCATATTACATCACTGATTATATTGGCATCTCAAAATGTTGAAGCCTTAACAGACTTTTTGGTCAATTAAGTCTTATTCCATAGATAAAGATACATGGAAAAGCTGTTTTGAATCATCTTGTTACTGCCCTACGTCTTTGCTTGTGCAGGCATTAGCAAGCCCGAAGTATAATTTACTTATTGTCGTTATCTTTCTTTACCTTTCAGGAGATATTACTACAGTCTTCTCCTTGAATTGGCTGATATTGCAATGCCGGTGATAAGAACTGTTATTTCTAAGCTGAGCAATGCTATCTCGTTCTTTTTGGTTTGCTTGATAGGACGGTCTTTGGGGCTTATCCACACTGGGATAAGGCAATCCCTGCGGTGGAAGTAAGATCTAGCAGTAGTCACTTTCCTTTTTGTGTTCATTACAAATTTTCAACTCATTTTCTTCATTGTTTATAGATGTAGTGAGAATACCAGCTTCAATTCTTTTTAGGCCCATTTGAGCATCCCCTGGTTAGATTTTAACTTCACGATTCAGTTTGTTTTCTAGTACTAGTTAAGATTTATAGTGTTGAAGGAATGTGCTAAAGGCCGCTGTTCTATTTCTCGCTGCAAGTTTATTTTATGACTGTGGAAGAATTTATTCAGGTATCATTCATTTGTCTGAGATCGAGTTTCAAATTTGAGGCCCCGACTCTGCTTCCGATTTTTGTTGTTGAAAGAATTGAGAGATGCAACGCACGAATATGTTACATTATTTGAATTATCAATGAGAAAATTTCTAACATAGCATAAAGAGCATTTTTTCTTTTTGGAATTTAAAAACTTTTAATTAGTGGAAGACGAACAAGTTTTCCTGTTACCATTTATAACTCTTCTGGTGGTCCTAACTTCTAGGCCATCATATTTGATCTCCAATTCAAGTAGCGAAAACAGAAATGGACAAGGAAACAAAAGCTGAAGCTTCGGAATGTGATGGTGCATTGGTGCTTACTGAAAGTGCTACATCCTTCTCTTTTTTATTTGTTCTTTTTTTTTTTTTTTAAAAGAAAAAGCTGCTCGGCAAATATTTTCTAGACCACGTACTCTAGTTTGTCTGCTTCTGATTACACACACCACTAAAAGTCAAATATGATCTACGTAGCATAGGTGTTGCTACTCTTTTGACTCCTTGTAATTACTGTATTTTACTCGAGCTAGTCTAGTTCACACTGTTATCTTGTGGCATTAGTGGCTAGACCAAAGAATTCAAGCTGAAGAATCCTGAATTCATGTAAAACTGCAGTAATAGATGTATGAGTCAAAATCTATCTTTAGGATATTAAAACCAAGATAGCATTAGGGGAAGAGTTCCCAAGTCGCCCTTTATTGAAATGGCCCGAGAAGTGACTAAGTCTGTGGTCGAGGAGTCAACAAAGGACGAAGTCGAAGAATCAACAAGGGTTGAGGCCGAGGTTGAGCGCCTTTCTCGAGGTTACAACGGCTAGCTTCAAGATATGATATGACAGAGAATATTCTAGTGGATATTCTATGCACTTGTACTATTAGGGTTTGTTACGAGTATGTTCCCTATAAATAGAAAAAGATACTATGATAGAGGAGATGTGATATTCATTTTGTAAAAAAGATACTTTGACTTGAGAAAGAGAATCAAATCTCATTTGCCAAGATACAAACATCACATTTTCACTGAGATTCTTGTCGTTACATTTCCATTAGATTCGAGAATAACCCGAATGTTCAAGGGATTATCTATCATTCATCATTGTCAGAAAGAATATCCACTCACTCCATCCTTTTTTGGGTGACACATTCATTCTATTTACTTAAATACCATTTATTGTTGTTCATTGTTATTAAATGCTACATTGTTATTTCTAATTTGGAATGTTTACTACATATCAGTGCCACTGTTCGACCATACTTGCATAGTATTTATTGCTTCCTTAAGAACCCCATATAAGGATATTATTGGTCAAACAATTTGGCGCTGTCTGTGGGGATTTCTTAGTTAAATTTTTAGTTTCCTCTAGATCTACAATTAACATAGGTCACTAACGTCAAAAAACCCAAGATCTCCTTTTTTTGTGTGTACAAAACCCAGGGTCTGCTCAAGAACATTGTAGGCCTAAAGCCAAACTTTATTAGGGGGCCTTAAACTTTAAAAGGAAATTCATATTAATTTGGTTCATGTTTTATAGTTGACTTACGTGTATTCCGTTAAATAATTAAAAAATCAGTAATGGACTGCTATGAGGTTAAAATATAAAAAATAAGAAATTTTAAATCTAGAAAAAAAAATATAGAAAGTTAAAATTTTATTGTTTTAATTTGTTTGTTGTGATGCTTAAGAACATGAGAAAGAATGAATGAAAAATACTAACTTTAATTTACTTAATATCTTTCCTCCCTTAATCCTACCTTAGATCTATATCAGAAGAATCTTGTATTAAGCTAGCTAGTATGAGAAATATCAATGCAGTGAATAGCTCTAGCTCTTTTGTAACATCTCTCAGTTTCGATCCCAATGGGATAGTTGGGAATGATCTATGTAATATTACTTAGTATCTAATAAAACTTCCTGTTTACAACCAAAAAAAATAAAAATATCTTTCCTCCCTTGGTTTGTTGGAGAATAGACAACTTAGTAGTAATTAAAGAAAGAAAAATGAATATAAAATACAAGTATTATTATGAGAAAAAAAAAGGAATATTAATATTAGAATGTGAATTAACTATTAGTCACCATAAGTCACATTGGCAAAATAATCAATTTCTTTTTCCTTGAAGATATTATACTCTTTTTCATAAATATTTAATATTTTTTAGAAAAAATTACCACATAATTAGTATATTATTAGTTTAAAAATGGGGCACTAAAAATTTGGGGGCCTAAAGCCATTGGTTCATTTGCTTGGCCCTTGGGCCGGCACGGACAAAATCCTACATAGCAAGTCACCAAGAAGAAAGAACGAGAATAACAAGTGACTTCCCAACCAACCTTATGAATGTCATAAATGAAAGCTGTGAAATGGTAGGTTAGGATATGACGCCCAGTGCGTCCCTTAGGTGAGAGAGGTCACTGCCCCCACACTGTAGCATAACAAAACCCACGTCTACAGAGGAAGGGACACCCCCAGTTGTGAAAAAACTCCTCGAGGAATGGCTAACTGATACGCTAACAAGCATCCTCAACAAACCCACTCCAGGCACGACTGTAGAAATCCTAAGGACTTGCACGATACAACAAACAGACGAGCAGTGCAAGTGACCCCTCCCCCAACGACATGTATAACTCACAATATTATTGATAGTGCAGGTGATAACGCCCTCACTGCCATTCTAAAAAGGATGGAAGAAATGGAGAATGAAAACAAGGCACTCCGAGACCAGATGAAATAGCACCAAGAGCGAGTTGAGAAGACACCGAACAACTCCGAAAACGAGCACAGGAGAGGCGCCCACTCTCTCGTCTACCGGACAATGATAGTAATACCAGTCGAGGTCGGAGAACCCAGCCTAAGGTACTCCCATAAAAGCGGCACGAGTAACGACGAGAGCAGAAGGCAGGAACTCGACGAAGTCAACGAACGAAGAGATATGGCCTACATAAGAATGGTCGCCCAAAAACAACAAGCAGAATGCTATTACAACAAGAAGGAAAGGTCAAGCCGCTCAAAGTTGAGGACTACATCCTGAAAGCTAAAACTCATGCGACCAAAGATCCCGGGGAAGGCAAGCTGGGAACAAATTGGGATGGTCCATATAAAATTACCGTCAAAGCAAACAAGCGGTCATTCCAACTGGAGACAATGGAAGGAAAGCTACTACCAAACAATTGGAATATCAACCACCTCAAATACTTCAACTTCTGAGAGAAAAAAAGGCCCTCCAAGCCGTACTCTTTTTTCCCTCACTTGAGTTTTGTCCCATTTGGGTTTTCTCGAGGAGGTTTTTAACGAGGCGGCGAAGGGAACACTTTGAGTCGAAGTACGCGAAGGTAGGTTCGTGGTTACTATTTCATTGCTCGACCTCTACATACTCTCCAGGTCGACTAATGAAGGGACTAAATAGACTAGGACTGGGACTGGAACACCATCCAACACCCAAAAATCTGTAAATTCTCCAAGTATGTAACCAAAACAACAATGTGCAAGCAATAAGAAACTTACGCTTATCAGCACACCTCTCTCGCTTAAAGGTTATGTTCGACCAAGCTCGAACAAACACCTACCGGCCCTCGACCGCAATCTAACGAAAGTTTATGTTCGACTATGATCGAGCAAACACTTACCGACCCTCGGTTGCAATTTAACAAAAGGTTACGTTTGACCAAGCTCGAACAAATACCTACCGGTCCTCGACCACAATTTAACGAAAGGTTATGTTCGACCTCGCTCAAACAAACACCTACCGGCCCTCGGCCGCAATTTAACGAAAGGTAATGTTCGACCTCACTCGAACAAACACCTATCGGCCCTCAGCCGCGATTTAACAAAAGGTAATCTTCGACCTCGCTCGAACAAACACCTACTGGCCCTCAGCCGCGATTTAACGAAAGGTAATGTTCGACCTCGCTCGAACAAACACCTATCGACCCTCTGTCACATCTCAACAAAGAAGCAAAATATACACAAGTACAGAAAATAAACCATATGAAGAGAAAAAGATGCAAAGAAAAACTTTGATATTTCTTATACTTAAACTGTTTACAATAGGCTCATGAAGTCGTTGACAAAAAAAAAAAACCAAAAGAGAAAATTACTGGTCACCATCATTACGGCCTTCAACATCCTCGCCAACTTGGCCCTCAACAGCATCGCCACCCTGACCATCAATACCCTCGCCATCGCCACCTTCGCCCTCAGGCGTAGCGGCATCATACCCACAAGTGACTCGAGCTTCACGAGCCTTAACACGAACGCCTTCTAAGGCAGCCTCAAAAACTGACCCCGCCGCATGCAAATCTCGGAAGACATCTAACTGGGTCTCGACGTGAATCCACTCCTCATATAAATCCCGAGGAACGTTAGGAAAATATGAAGTACGGGAAGAGGACAGTTGTGCTAGTAATTGGGCCTTCTTGGCCTGCACAGCAACAACTCGTTCGTGGAGGCCATAAGTCTCTCCCCCAATCCTTTTACCGAGTCGTTCTTCTTTGAGCCTGTCCGTCGTTAAAAATCATGTTCCTGCTAAAAACGGAGAGTTTGAATCACCGCTTAAGGGGCTCCGCCTTCCTCGAAGCCCCCGACCGCGCAGACTCCGCCTTCTACAACTCTTTTAGACTCTCAGTGACCTCACCACTAAGAGATTCCGCCCTGAATTGGCATTCCTTGAGCTGGCCGCGCAACATGACTACCTAAGCTTGGAGATCGCTGCAATGGACTTCGACTCCTTGCTGAGATCAAGTTATTCCTTTTTGCTCCTCAGTGTCCCCTCCAGGACGCCCGCACCACCTTCACGAAGCTGACACTGAAGCTCCTGGTACTTCTCAAGGACTCTAAAGTACTTGTCCTTCAACTTCACATAGATATCTTTGCGCCTCTGCTCCCTACAAGCACTCTCAATTTCTAAGACAACCGTCTACAAAACGAGCAAAGGAAGTTAAGAGACTATGAAATAGCAAAACCAAAGGAAAACAACTAGCAACAAATGTACTTACCCGAAGGGCGAGGCGGACAATATTTTTTGACAGGTCGTGGTCATTCATAATCTTGAGGGTCGTACCCTCAACCTCAGAACTAAGAGGGACAAGGGCCATAATCTTCTCGGTATCCACGAGAAGATTACGATCCATCGGGATCGTAATAATCCTCGAACCCCCCTCTAACCTCAGTTCGAGCTGAGTAAGCCCCTCATCGATCATCCTCATCTCTTCTCCGTCCATGTTAGAATCGGATCCAACATCCTCCTCAGCAACAGCCTTGCCTCTGTCATTAGTCGAAGAAGGCACGTCCGCCGCAACACCGGAAGATGAGACCTCTTTGCGTATTGGAAGAACAGGGCCGTCATGGCCCACCACGTCTTCGACCGTATCCCGTAGGTCATATATCCATATCCTCCAAACAAATGGTCTCGGGACTCGCCTCTGGGCTCTCCCCGATATGCACTGTGGCCGTCTCCCGAAGGATGAAGCCGCAGTCTCCTACATCGGCGGCCGGCGGCCTCTCTCCCACAACGTCCATGGCCCTCCTCTTACGAGGCATCAATTCCCCATCACTAGGAAAAGGCTCGTCGTCCTTATCTATAAGATGATACAAGGGAGAAGCCGAGGTTTCCGTGGCAGTAGTCTCCACGGCCGAAGAAGGAACAAATTCGGACGCAGCAATAGGAGGGACCGAGATATGAGCAGAATCAGCCGCAGTCGAAGAAAGGGCGGGATCCGAGGACGTAGTAGCTTCCCTCTTTCGGAACAAGGGTGCAAGAGCTTTCGACCTCTTTGAAGATCCCCTGGCCGAGCTAACAAAAACACAGGGAAAGGGAAAGATCAGCAAAGGTAAACAAAAAGAAAAAGAACCAAGACACCGATGATAAAAGGAACTTACTAGTTGAAGGGAGAGAAGGCCCAAACTTCTTAAAGAAACCTGAACACTCACGAATCCCTACGATGTGAGGGAGGAGTTGACCAACCCAGTCAGAAATGTGAGCGACCGAAGGAGGAAGCGAGGTCTTGGCTGCCTGAGAAAAGGACAAGAGGTCAAAGCCCACGACCAAGCACATGAGAAAAATCAGATACCTACAAACAAGGAAATTAGGTACTTACGAGTATAATTCCAAGCCTCAGGAAAACCGTCGACGTTGGTCACCATGTCCTCTGACGAAGAAGTTGAACCAGAATTGGCGGCTGGCTTTGTCATCCATCTTCACCACCAAGCACTTGCCTCCTCGGAGGCGAAGATTAAACATCGTCCTCCCTACAAAAGCTAGGGGCGAACAGATGTATTAAATGCCGAAGTGTCAGTTCGACCCCGGCTAACTCGGCAAATTTGGTAAGAATCCTTATAAGTTTATAAACGTACGACGCGATCTGAGCTGGGCAAACGCCGTAATAACGACAGAAATTCTCCGCCACCGGAAAGAGAGGGAGAGTGTATCCGACTTGGAAGGAGTAGGAGTAGAAGGCGCAGTACCCAAGACGGTGGACCTGATTGTATCCCACCCACCCGGGATTAATTCAATATTATTGGGAAGGCCGAACTTAGCCTTAAGCTCTTCCAATTCCTTCACCGTCATCATTGACCCAAGAGAGTAATATAGGATTTCGAAACAACAGAAAACTTAAACCTCAAAATCGCATACAAATACCTCTATTTATAAAGGTCTTGGCACCAGGACCAACAACGGCTCATCATTACTATCACTGGAACCGAAGTGGCAGGTTCAATCAGAGGTCACACATGGAACGAAGCAACTCATCGGGAACATGCGTCATAATAACGCATGACATCATGACGTCATCCCAACTCATGCACAGCATAGTTCCAGTGAAGAACCTGAATAAATGGAAGCGTTTGAAATATGCGGCCCGCGTAGGGCCACGCTGCCAGTTCGCCACAACTACCACGACCTACATAGCTCACTCGACTGTGTTGTCCACATTGAACAAGATCCGCTCATCGAACCTGCCTGAAGCCAGCCTCAATAAGCGGAGAGACTAACTGTATGGGTCAAAATCTATCTTTAGGATATTATAACCAAGATATCATTAGGGGAAGAGTTTCCAAGTCGCGCTTTATCGAAATGGCCCGAAAAGCGACGGAGTTTGTGGTCGAGGAGTCAACAAAGGACGAAGTCGAAGAATCAACAAGGGCCGAGCGCCTTTGTCGAGGTTACAACAGCTAGTTTCAAGATATGATATGACGGACAATATTCTAGTGGATATTCTCTGCATTTGTACTATTAGGGTTTGTTAGGAGTATGTTCCCTATAAATTGAAAAAGATACTATGATAGGGGACATGTGATATTCATTTTGTAAAAAAGATACTTTGACTTGAGAAAGAGAATCAGATCTCATTTGCTAAGATACAAACATCACATTTTCATTGAGATGCTTGTCGATACCTTTTACTAGATCCGAGAATAACCCGAATATTCAAGGGATTGTCATTCATTCATCATTGTCAGAAAGAATATCCACTCACTCCATCCTTTCTTGGGTGACAAATTCATTCTATTTTCTTAAATACCATTTATTGATGTTCATTGTTATTAACGCTACTAAATAAATAGTGCAATTATGTCCACTATTTTTGACCGAAATTGGCCGAAAATTGATAATTTTTGACCGAATTTCGGCTGATTTTAATTGGTTGGGGAAATGATGGTCGCAAACGTGTACCGACCAAAATTGCTCGGATATTTTCGACCGAAGTCTGTCGGAAATTTCAAAGCGTTGACTGACTGTCAAACTTTAATTTCCGACCGAAATCGGCCGGTAACTATTAAATATTTTTTTTTAATTTTCAAATTCCGATCGAATTCGGTCAGAAATTTTAAAAAATAATTATTTTATTTAATTAAATAATTAGTTATAAATTGTAACAAATTGTTAATTTATTTAAAAAATAAATATTATTTCATCATTTCCGACCGAATTTCTGGGCAAAAAATTGTAATTTCCGACCGATTTCGGTCGAAAATCTAGGTAAAAACTGGGCAGAAAATGCCTGTTTTTAAGCTACACCACCTGCCAATTACAACCAATATCCATCCTATAATGGCAGCATTACATTGCTATGCTGTCATTCAACCATAATTAATCAACAACAATTAACTAACTAACTAACAACAACAACAATTAACTAACAAAAATAATAAACTAACACTAACAACCATTATCTAACAACAACAACTAATAACAACCACAACAACGACGCCAACCACAACAACAACTATACACATGTTCAATAATAAAATAATATCAACAATACAATCATCATTCAAAACTAGTCTCAACTAAAAAACAGTCAAGTTCAATACTTTGTTTAGCAATACACACCATTCAATGAGTGTTTTATATAGCATCATCTCCATCTTCATTCCTAGAACTTTCATCATCGGCATGGTTCGAAGGATCATGACGAGAAGGATTAGCACATGGGGAAGGCTCACGAGACCGGGGAATGGGGAAAGCACCACTAGCAAGAAGATCGGCCAGCTGACCTTGAAGGAGATTAAATTGTTGGTCCCTCCTTTCTAGCTGAACTTGAAGGGTACCAAATTGTTCATCTCTCTTTTGTTCTCTAGCCTTTGTCTCTTCAAGTTCTGCTGTCAGCTTTGCGATCCTCTCTTCCATAGACGAGATAGTCGACCTATCAATTGCCTCGCCTTGGGCTGAAGTCTATGTACCTTGCAATCCAGCCCTGTAGCATCGAAATGATTTCTCTGGAAGGCCTATGCTATCCCCTTTTTAGGACCACCGACAACACCCAACCATATCCTCTGTGCTTCTTCGTCTGAAAGGTGTGGTCGCTCTCCTTGCTCATTCGGTGGCAAGCTCTGAATGTACTCCTCCACATTAATCTTATAGCGACCCTTTATTTAGAAGATAGAAAATTATTAACTATATAATATTATAAATATTTATAGTAGTTATGAAACTTACATATGTAGTCTCCGCCCGGTCCTCGACCCATCTACTTGGATCTGTCGGTGCCTTCTTCTTCCGGATGTGAGTCCCCATGCAGAACTCATCATGAGTCATCTTCCTCCCATATTTTTTTCCTACAAATATAATAAAAAATAACTAAAATAACATATATAAATATAGTTTGATAAAAATAGAGGTAAATATTTTAAGGAATTACCAGTAGTCTCCTCGTAGCCCCCATGCTCCTTGCACCCACACAGTGCAAGGAGCCACCCTTCTCAGATGCTTGGGCCTTCTTTCCCAGTTCACTCTACTTCTCGAATTTCTCGGTGGTCTAATATCTCTGCGGATCCTCCCATAAATGCGGTAGAACCCATGAAGGCTTCTTGTTAATCTTTCGAGCGGAGCAGAAGGAATCAGATAGTCTCTTACGGTATTTGTACTCCCAATTTGCACAAACTTCACTGTTATACCGGTCCTCCCATGCACACTTAGCCTGCAAATAAAGTATGTAATGTTAGATGAAAATATTGTTAATATAATGCTTAAATAGATAATAATTTTATTAAAACCTTAATGTAACGACCCGGCCGGTCATTTTGAGCTCTAGCACGTCGTTCGGCAGTTTGAGGCCATGAGTAGCTACACATCAGGTATTATGACTTGTACGCATTGTCGGAAATGAATTTCGGGAAGTACGGAGTTGATTTGGAAAGAGAGTTCTTATTTCGGAAGCTTTAAGTTGAAAGAATTGACTAAGACTGGATTTTTGAGTAAACGACCTCGAAATGTGGATTTGAATGTTCCATTAGGTTCATATAAGGATTTTGGACTGGGGCGTATGTCTGAATCGGGTTTTGGATGACCGGGGAGCGTTTCGGCGCCTATTGTGGAAGTTAGCATATTTGGAAGAATTTCATAAGTATGAGTTGAAGTGCATTTCGATGTTATCAATGTTTGTTTAGGATTCCGAGTCTGGGAACAGCTCCGTATGGTGATTCTGGTATTGGGAGCGCGATCGGAAGTGGATTTGGAGGCTCGTAGGTCATTTTGGAGTCATTTGGCTAAAGTTAGGAATTTGAAGGTTTTTGAGAAGTTTGACCGGAGGTGGACTTTTTGATATCGAGGTCGGATTCCTATTCCAGAAGTTGGAGTAGGTCCATAATGTCGAATATGACTTGTGTGCAAAATTTGAGGTCCATCGGATGTGATTTGATAGGTTTTGGCATCGAATGTTGAAGTTTGAAGTTCTAAAGTTCATTAAGCTTGGATTGGAGGGAGATTCATGGTTTAAGCGTTGTTTGATGTGATTTGAGGCCTCGAGCAGGTCCGCATTATGTTTTGGGATTGGTTGGTATGATTGGATGGGGTCTCGGGGGCCTCGGGTGGATTCCAGGTGATTAACGGATCGATTTGGACTTGAAAGAGGAGCTGAAGGGGGATTCATGTTGCTGGTGTAACCGCTTCTATGGAAGCTTCATCACAGAAGCGGCCCCGCAGAAGCAAGGAGGTGAACCGCAAAAGCGGCTGGGAGTGAAGGGGGCTGAGGCCGCAGGTGCAAGGCAATTTCCGCACCTGCGTGATCACAGGTGCGGTCTGGGCATCGCAGAAGCGGAATGAGGGGGGCCTAGTGAAGGAGCGCAGATGCGGTAGTGGGGCCGCACCTGCGGAACCGCACAAGCGGTCATGTGACCGCATGTGCGAAAAGGCTGGAGGCAATGTGTTCTTTTAAAATCGGGAAATTGGCCATTTTTCTCCCATTTTCATTTGGGTGGGCGATTTTGGAGATCTTCAGGGAGAGATATTCTTCAAGAATCACAAAGTAAGTTGTTCCCACTCATTACAAGTTAAATACATGATTTAGATACGAATTAAAGTATGGAAATTTGTAGAAATTTTGGGGTTTGAGGAAAAACCTAGAAAATTGGTATCTTTGGATTTTGACCACGATTTTGGACATAAAAATTAAGAGTAAATTATATATTCGAGTTCGTGAGGTTGTGGGCAAACTTTATCTTCGAAAGATTACGGAATCCGGGTGCATGGCCCGAGGGCGATTTTGTCAACTTTTCGATCGGGGTTAGGAATTATTATAAATTGGATTATTATGAGTAATTGAGCTTATATTAACGGGTTTGCATAATTTTTGGCTAGTTTTGGAGTGTTATGCATCGATTTGAGTCTTCGGGAGGGCGTGGAATGCTAGTTATGGAACTTCGGAGCGAGGTGAGTCTCCTTTCTAACCTTATAAGAGAGAATTGTCCCCATAGGTGAATTAATTAGATATGTGCTCCTATTTGTGGGGGCTACGTACGTACGAGGAGAGTCCGTGCGTAGCTACTATTATGCTTAAGTCCCGGTAGTCTAAGGCCCAAAAGCATGCTTTACTTGTAATATTTGCAACCTTGTTGTCAACTAAAAAATGCTTAAAACATATCGAACGTATAAATAAATTTCTAAAAGGCTAGACATCATTTCTTGACTTTTAAAAGAGAAACTTGCCTTTTCCTGAATAATTGCTCCTTGATGAATTCTTGATTTGACTGTTTGAATGTGTTTATCTATTGTGGGATGGGCCGAATGCCTCGGTAGATTAAATAGATGCATCTATGGTTCGCGCTATTCGACCCTCTGGCAGTGCACAATTTAAATATTTGTTGGATCGGATCGTATGACCTCGGAATGATTTGCGCATGCTTGTATTGCTTGCCTTGAGATTCATAGATGTCGATATTTGTTCTCCCTGGCCTGAGATAAATGTATAAATGATGAAAATGAATTTGGAAATTTCCTGAAAACGAAAGATTTGTTTACTTACCTCATGCTATTGAGTTACAACCATTTTTATGAAAATCCTCGATTTACTATATTATTGGTATATTATTACTGGACCACTAGTAAGTGTCGAAGTCGACCTCTCGTCTCTACTTCTTCGAGATTAGACGGGATACTTAGTGAGTATACGTTGTTTTTGTACTCATGCTACACTTGCTGTGCATTTTTGTTGCACAGGCACATGTTCCTCTAGCGGCCTAATGGGCGTAGCAGCAAGGATGATAGGAGACTTAGGTGAGCTGCATCTCTCGAGGCGACCCGCAGCCAGCATAGTCTTTTTCAATGTATAGAATTTACTCTCTGTCCAAATTTGTATTCCGGACAGTTATTGTACTTTATTTGATTTCCTAGTGATTGCTCATGCACTTGTGACACCGGGTTCTAGGATGATTTCGGGATTATCCAGTAAATAAATTTTGTAAAGACATCATTATTATTGAGTGAAGTTTATTATTCCTTGATTAAATGTTTAGAAGAAATGATTTTGAAAATATTAAAAACAAAAATTTACTAGTTATATGGTGTTGGCTTGCCTAACAGTGGTGTCTGGCGCCATCATGACCCTTAGTGGATTTTGGGTCGTGACAACATGGTATCAGAGCATTAGGTTCCCTTAGGTCTCACGAGTCATGAGCGAGTCTTGCGGATTGGTACGGAGACGTCTGTACTTATCTTCGAGAGGCTACGGGACTGTAAGGAGCACTTCCCTTCTTGATTTTCTCATCGTGCGATTTGATCCCTTTGAGGCTTATGCCTTCATTTCCTTTCCATTCAATCTTATGCGACGAGAAGTGCTGGTCATGAATCGGCGAGTGAGTAATTGTAAGGGTACTACGAAGGTGGTGCGGGATGTTTCTCCCTGCGTGGTTGGTTGAGCCATTGTCGTCGCCTTGCGGAAGGATATTCTATCATTTCAGCTCAGTAGCTGTACTTCTGAGAGCTTTGAGGTTATTTACAGGTTTCTATGATGCTTATGAACGGTTATGGCGCAATATTGATGAGAGGGTGAAATGCTTGCCTATGTGTCAGGGCAGTGAATGACTTGAGAGGAGGTTTACTAAGTGTATGATTTAGAGATCCAGTATCTTATTTCCGACGGAGGAAAGGCAATCAGACTATAAATGTTCAGGTTTAGGTTGATAGGGTAACGAGACTTGGTGTTTTCAAGTGTGGTGGAAGTTTTATCTGCGACGTGGTGTCGTCGTCCTCAATTGAATGTGTTAAGTCTGCCGGTGTTATGATCTTCTTCAATTCGCCTTTAGGCAGGGCATTGTGAAATGGTGTCAGGGAACGACTGTCAGAGATCACGGTGCACGGTGGTTCATGATCGAATCGGTATTTCTAATGTTGATGGCTTGAGAAAGATGATTTTCGAAAGGGTTTAAAGTTAGTGGCGATCTATTGGTTCAGGTGCTACAGAGATAGATTTTTATTTAAGGCAAAACTGGGCAGCAAAGGATGAGGAAGGACACGTGGGAAGTGTCTTGTGGTGATTAAACTCCTAGAAGGCCAAGTGTGAAAAGCAGAAGTCGAATAGTTGCTTAAATAAGTGAGTTTGACCAAAGTGGGAGAGTGGCAGAGTAGCGTATGGGTCCTGTGGTAGGATGACTACACACCCGGAGAAAGAGTCTAGAGTGATTTGAGATTCAGGGTGGACAGTGACTGGGTCTATGGACTTAATTTGAAATATCGGATATTATACGGCGGGAGATTAGATACAACAGAAAGGAGTTACTGGATATGAAGAAGGATACAACATGAAGTTGGGTTGGAAGGTATTGTCGCACATTTAGTTGATCTCCATGAGGAGTTAATAGGCTTGTACAGCCAGCGAATGAGCATGGGCTCAGTTTGGGCTACAGGTTTCGTAATAATTATGCAGTGTAGCATCATTAGGAGATGTCGGCATTAATTTCCACAGGTGGGTTATCTCCTGTGAGCAGATCAGCGGTCGCGTGGTTGGCGAAGCTTCTGCGAAGAATTCTGCTGGCTATCCAGTCAGAAGTCGAATATGTGAATGTTGCTAGAGATTCAGAGTGTTCAGGAAATGCTAACAGAAGGATTTCGAGGAATTTGGCGGTTTGATTGTTCAAGGTTATGTCAATAAGAGATAAGGAATCTTGGTGGGTTCAAGAGTTGTGTAATGGTGGCTTCAAGCTAAGTGGGAGAGTCCCACCGCCTACGATTTGGTTGCATGGTTATCTACTTGTGAGGTTTCTGGCTACGGCATAGTGGCGAGTTAATTCAGCTAAGAGAAAAGAATATAAGTGGTAATTTGAGCAAATGATTTGAGAGATGTGTGCCCTAGATGGCCTTATCGATTCTTGTTCGGGCTTTGGGAAGACTCAGGATTTGTGTTTCGTACGGAGGTGATTTACAAGAAAGTGATTCAATCGGGCGCCCCATGGAGATGGGTGTCCATGTGCCAGCGGAGCCTTAGAATTGATTATATTTGGGACCAAGCCAGAGTGGGTGACTCTCAACAACGGTCCTAGTGAATTCAAAGGTTAAAAATGCGGTGCCTAGGGATTCAAGCCTGCAGTATGGTTAAGAATCGAGCTTTTTTAGCAGATTATGATAAGAGGCTCGGAATGATCTATGTTGTTTTTGACTTGCAGTGTAGCATTGGGAGGAAAAGGAGAAAAAGACTTCGGGTTCATAGAGGAATTATCATAATGGGTGCATCAGTTGAAGATGCGAATGTGCGTGCAATGAGGGTGTGAAATGGTTCATGGGTTTGGAGACAATGTGGTCTCATGGAATGGGGTCACTCAAGATGAGTGCGGATTTAGGTTGGTGATGTAAGGAATGGAGCTAATATTATCTCTAAGGCAAGTTAAGGATGAATTAGAAGAAGTTAGATTGGTCAACCATGGTTGAATTGGCATAGTGGTGGCGGTACGTGCCAGGCTCGACGGCTGCCGTAATTGATTATATTTGGAAGTATTCAAGTATTATGGCCTGTCCTTTGTAGGCGGATCCCGGAAGGGTTATGGTGGTTTAGACCACTACTTGAGGATTTGAATGTTCCACGGTTATGAGAAGTTACCCGCGTATTGCTATGGTTCTCTTGGAATGAGTTAAGTAAAAGGTTTCTGTATAATGAAGTGTATACTCTATTAGTGGTTCAGGAGTTATGATGAAATTCTTATACTATCGCATATTGGCATGTTAGGTGCAGTGAGCGGTATGAAATTGAAAGTGAGGAACCGAGGTTGCGGTTCGGTGTTGGCAAGGATGTCACGAGCTCGGATGAGCAGGAAAGGGATTTGAATGTTTGGAGTAAGCTGGTATTGTCTATAGCGTCACTTGAGATCGGTGTTTTGTGAAAGAGGCTTTGCAACCTGGTTATGGGTTCTTGATTTACTTTACAGCGTTAGTGCGGCCGGTGGAATGGATGTGCAGACTTGTTATCTGGTGCGGAAGGTCGTGGGAGCGTGTCTCACGAGGAGATTGTATGAGTGTGACACATAGTCACTTGATTGATTGGAAATTTAAACCAAGTATGAAGATTGTGTTAATATTGCTAATTTGAGAATTTATGCCTGAAGGGCACTCGGTTTATTGGGTTATGGACTGTGGAGGTTTACTCCAGTTATGATGGTTGTTCTTGTGAGTTGTAGGAAAAAGGGGTACTTACGGATCCTTGAAAGGGTTATTAGCCTGGTATGGTGCGATCAGAATTGGCTTGAGGTCCGTGGATGGATTTAAATATGAATATGGGCTCTATATCAGGCCAGATGTGTTCGTTCCAGCATAACACTCCTTATGGAGGAGTATTCAGACGTTAGATGTTATCTCGTCGTCGGCTATTTCATGTAATGCTATAGTGCCGTATGAGTTGAGAAACGGCTTGTTAAATTCCATATGTGTTGAGGTTCCGCGTAGCGATGGTGTTATATGAGCGGGATGGCTCTTCAAATTCAAATCATATATCGAACCTCAGTTGTGCTTGAGTTTTGTAGCTTATGGCGCTATATGTCTCCCCAGGGATGGTATTATGCACTTAGCGTGCTCGTGACCGATATTCGATATTTTTATAGTAATGAGCAATTTATCTCGGTGTGTATCTCCTTATGTGAGTCGTATGTTGTTTGGATCGGGTTGCACGCCGCAACAGTGTTATGTTGAGTCCTCTATATTCTAATTTTTGTGTGTTTTGGTTCCTATTTTTTGAGGATGGTTCATGACACCTTTTCGGTTGTCTAATTAGTTTCGTGGGTTGAGTAGTCTCTTCTAGAGTTCGATTTCCTTATGTATCACGTTCGAGCATGTAGCCCATTGGCAAATTGTGGCATTATATGAGATTTTTGGTTATGTCTGGGTGGCTTATTGCCTAAGCAATTCGTACTGGGTGAGACGAGGTTATTAGATCTAGGAACAGTGCGATCGGATTATATGAAGTTTATCTAAGAGCAAATACCATTATTTGGTTTAGAATGAGGTGATGGTTCTTGTCAGGAGTATAGACTCAATGACAGGTTGGCTCGGCAGTTGGTAATGAATTTCTACACTTTTCTTTCATCATGGCGGTATTGTTAGAGTTGGAACAAGACTTATACATGTCATGAGGTGCATTGTGAGCATCAGATTCGAGGAATGTCGGTTGTTATTATTAGAGAATGTTATTATGGTCCTGTGAATGATGTGGCACATGGTGAGAATTCAGCAAAGGTATGCAGTCATGTTCTGGTACATCGTGTAGTCATTGATACAGTGTTCATATATTGGAAGCAGGCCTGGCAGAGAACTTCGGATGTTGAAACTGGGTTCTAAGCTTATTTGTTTGAATAAAAGAGAATATCTTCAGATTTGCTCGAGCTAATGTGCTCAACTGAGTTGTGGTAGCACAGATAGGTGCACGAGGTGATAACCAGTGATTTCGGACAGCTCCAGTGCAGGTCTCAGCACGTTCGAGGACGAATGTATGTTTAAGTGGGAGAGAATGTAACGAGCCGACCGGTCGTTTTGAGCTCTAGCATGCCGTTTGGCAGTTTGAGGCCATGAGCAGCTGCACATCAGGTATTATGACTTGTACACATGGTCGGAAATGAATTTCGGGAAGTACGGAGTTGATTTGGAAAGAGAGTTCTTATTTCGGAAGCTTAAAGTTGAAAGAAGTGACTAAGATTGGATTTTTGAGTAAACGACCTCGGAATCTGGATTTTAATGTTCCGGTAGGTTCGTATGAGGATTTTGGACTGGGGCGTATGTCCGGATCGGGTTTTGGATGACCTGGGAGCGTTTCGGTGCCTATTGTGGAAGTTAGAACATTTGGAAGAATTTCATAAGTTTGAGTTGAAGTGCATTTCGATGTTATCAATGTCCGTTAGGATTCCGAGTCTGGGAACAACTCCGTATGGTGATTTTGGTATTGGGAGCGCGATCGAAAGTGGATTTGGAGGCCCGTAGGTCATTTTGGAGTCATTTGGCTAAAGTTAGGAATTTGAAGGTTTTTGAGAAGTTTGACCGGGGGTGGACTTTTTGATATTGAGGTCATATTCCGATTCCGAAAGTTGGAGTAGGTCCGTAATGTTGAATATGACTTGTGCAAAATTTGAGGTCAATCGGACGTGGTTTGATAGGTTTCGGCATCGAATGTTGAAGTTTGAAGTTCTAAAGTTCATTAAGCTTGGATTGGAGGGAGATTCATGGTTTAAGCGTTGTTTGATATGATTTGAGGCCTTGAGCAGGTCCACATTATGTTTTTGGATTGGTTGGTATGATTGGACGGGGTCTCGGGGGCCTCGGGTGGATTCCGGGTGATTAACAGATCGATTTGGACTTGAAGGAGGGGCTGAAGAGGGATTCAAGTTGCTAGTGTAACCGCTTCTGCAGAAGCTTCATCGCAGAAGTGGCCTTGCAGAAGCGAGGAGGTGAACCGCAGAAGCGGCTGGGAGTGAAGGGGGCTGAGGATGTAGGTGCGAGGGAATTTCCACACCTGCATGATCGCAGATGCGGTCTGGGCAGCGCAAAAGCGGAATGATGGGGGCCTGGTGAAGGACCGCAGATGCGGTAGTGGGGCCACACCTGAGGAACCGCAGAAGCGGTCATGTGATCGCAGGTGTGGAAAGGCTGGAGGCACTGCGTTCTTTTAAAATTCGGAAATTGGCCATTTTCTCCCATTTTCATTTGGGTGGGCGATTTTGGAGAGCTTCAGCGAGAGATATTCTTCTAGAATCACAAGGTAAGTTGTTCCCACTCATTACAAGTTAAATACATGATTTAGATATGGATTAAAGTATGGAAATTTGTAGAAATTTTGGGGTTTGAGGAAAAACCTAGAAAATTAGTATCTTTGGATTTTGACCACAATTTTGGACATGAAATCGAGAATAAATTATATATTCGAGTTCGTGAGGTTGTGGGCAAACTTTATCTTCGAAAAATTTCAGAATCCGGGCGCGTGGGCCCGAGGGCAATTTTGTCAACTTTTCGATCGGGGATAGGAATTGTTATAAATTGGATTATTATGAGTAATTGAGCATATATTAACGGGTTTGCATAATTTTTGGCTAGTTTTGGAGCATTATGCATCGATTTGAGTCTTCGAAAGGGCGTGGAATGCCGGTTATGGAACTTCGGAGCGAGGTGAGTCTCCATTCTAACCTTGTAAGAGGGAATTGTCCCCATAGGTGAATTAATTGGATATGTGCTCCTATTTGTGGGGCCTACGTACGCACGAGATGACGAGAGTCCGTGCGTAGCTACTATTATGCTTAAGTCCGGGTAGTCTAGGGCCCAAAAGCATGCTTTACTTGTAATATTTGCAACCTTGTTGTCAACTTAAAAATGCTTAAAACATATCGAACGTATAAATAAATTTCTAAAAGGCTAGGCATCATTTCTTGACTTTTAAAAGAGAAACTTGCATTTTCCTGAATAATTGCTCCTTGACGAATTCTTGATTTGATTGTTTGAATGTGTTTATCTATTGTGGGATGGGCCGAATGCCTCGGTAGATTAAATAGATGCATCTATGGTTCGCGCCATTCGACCCTCTGGCAGTGCACAGTTTAAATATTCGTTGGATCGGGTCGTACGACCTCGGCATGATTTGCGCATGCTTATATTGCTTGCCTTGAGATTCATAGATGTCGATATTTTTTCTCCCTGGCCTGAGATAAATGCATAAATGATGAAAATGAATTTGGAAATTTTCTATAAACGAAAGATTTGTTTACTTACCTCATGCTATTGAGTTACAACCATTTTTATGAAAATCCTCGATTTACTATATTATTGGAATATCATTACTGGACCACTAGTAAGTGTCGAAGTCGACCTCTCGTCTCTACTTCTTCGAGATTAGACGGGATACTTAGTGAGTACACGTTGTTTTTATACTCATGCTACACTTGCTGTGCATTTTTGTTGCACAGACACATGTTCCTCTAGCGGCCTAATGGGCGTAGCAGCAAGGATGATACGGAGACTTAGGTGAGCTGCATCTCTCGAGGCGACCCGTAGCCAGCATAGTCTCTTTCAATGTATAGAATTTACTCTCTGTCCAAATTTGTATTCCAGACAGTTATTGTACTTTATTTGATTTCCTAGCTTGTGACACCGAGTTCTGGGATGATTTCGGGATTATTCAGTAAATAAATTTTGTAAAGACATCATTATTACTCAGTGAAGTTTATTATTCCTTGATTAAATGTTTAGAAGAAATGATTTTGAAAATATTAAAAACGAAAATTTACTAGTTATATGGTGTTGGCTTGCCTGACAGTGGTGTCCGGCGCCATCACGACCCTTAGTGAATTTTGGGCCGTGATACTTAAATTCGTTGAACATTGTTGCACGAGATCCCGTGGAAAGTCACTCCAAGCCGAATAGGGTACAGTATACAACCGACCAAGAATTTCAGTGATTGTCTTAGTAACCCGAATATTAGGTATGAACCTGCAACTTATAAATTACATTAAATAAACAAGAGTAGCTATTATAATTCAGCAAAAATAAAGAAGTAATAAATAAATCTTACCCATTGCCCTCAGGCCTGATGATCATCCTATGATAACGATCATACCGCACTTCATCTGGATCATCATCATCCGATGAATCTGAAGCGTGCGCAGAAGGGGAGGTATCTGGCTCAATGCTACTATCCCGAAGACGAAGTCCAGAAATGCTAGGACACAAACTCCATGTAGAGGGAGACGGGGTCCCTGATGATGATGGCTGCGATCCGCACCCATGCATCGATCTAGACCGCTCCTGCGATCCAGACCACTGCTGCGATCCGGCAGGCTGTAATCTAGATGGATGCGATCCAGCTGGTGATGAAGCAAATGGAGCAGATGACGGGCGTACCATATGGTTCTGTGACTGCTGACTCGATGGACCCATGTATCTACCTGTAGGATCATATAGAGGAAGCGGGGCATAGCCCTCTGGCGGAGAATGGTAATAATACTGCTGGGAGGGCGAATAGTGGGTAGTATCATGAGTAGATGGATGTGGTGGAATAGATGTGTGCCTAGAAGATTGCTTCCAGCCATCAGCAGCAGAGGGATGCAAGTGTGGAGTGGAAGGAAGCGAGTGTGTAGCACCATCATCATGATCAATAGGCTTTTTATCCTTCCTAGACCTACCACGACCCCTACCGGTCATCTCCATGAATTAAAGAAAATGTTAGAATTGAGAATATAAATCTATATAAGTTGAGAGCGCTTGAAAAAACTAACATGCCAGTCGTCTTCGTCGACGTACCCTTCCTCGTCTGAAAATCCTTCCTCTTCACTTATTTCATTTTCATTAGGTGATTCTTCATCCTCATTTTCTATGATTGTTATTTCCTCCATATCAACTTCTTCTAGTATGCGTTAAGGATGCTCCAAGTAATTTTTCAACTGATCATCCACCATTTGGTTAACACTTGAGATATCGTTTTGGTAAGCAACATCTAGTACATTCTCAACTTCCACCCTACCAACAGGCTTTGTTTTGATTACAACCAACCAATCAGCCTTATCCCTCCGCAATGGATATGGAGCATAGTACACTTGCCTAACTCTTTCTGCAATTATAAAAGGATCATAGCAATCATACTTCCTCTTTTTATTAACCTCAATTATGGTGTACTGCGAGTGTACATTTGTACCTCTTCTAGGTGTTGGGTCAAACCACTTGCATCGGAAAAGTATGATCTTCTTATTTGGCCAACCTGAATATGACAATGCTAGAATCTCTTTGATCACACCATAATAATCATTTTCCCCATCCTGGTTGCCTTCACCACCTTTGACACACACCCTACTGTTATCGCTTTTTTATACTTGGAGCATTCCTCAGTGTGAAATTTGTAACCATTCGCACAATACTTAGACATAGTCGTAACCGTAGGTGTAGGTCCCCAAGATATGTCTTTCAAAAATTGATTAACACCGTTATTTGGATTATTGACCTACATGTAGCGTTAAATAAATCACAAGCGAGCAAGTATATAAGCTATATATGTATATTCACATGTGAGAAAGTATGTAAGATGCACTTACACACTCTTTAAACCATGCCTCAAAACCATATATATATATATTGGTTAATTTAAACCTCTCAATTATTTACACACACAAATATTATTAAATTTATAATTTAATTTGTATAAAAGCGTATTTCCGACCGAATTCGGTCGGAAATATTGAATTACAATTATTTCGGTTGGTTAATTAAATATATATAATTTTTGTCTTGGGCGGGAAACAAAAAATTCGAACTTTTCGACCGAAATCTGTAGGAAATTCTAAAATTTTTTAATATATAATTATTTTTACATTATATACAAGTATGACCAAATATTTGACCAATTTCCGACCGAATTCGGTAGGAAATTTGAAATTTTTTTAATAAATAATTATTTTTGTACATTATATCGAAGTATGACCAAATATTTGACCAATTTTCGACCGAAATCGGTCGGAATTTTTATTTTTTTGCTGTCAGAAATTTTTTGTTGACTTTTGCGACCAAATACTCTTATTTCCGACCGATTTCGGTCAGTCTATGCTACATTGTTATCTCTAATTGGTGGAATGTTTACTACATATCACTCTCACTATATTTAATTATTTGAACCAACATCTATATTTTTTGGTCAAATAATAGATAGTCAGCATGTTTGGAGAGAAAAAATCGGAAAAGGCCTAAAAATGCCACTCAACTTTCAGAAATGGTTTATCCATGCCATCCGTTAAAAAATTGCTATTTCCATGCCACTGCCGTTAAAGAAATGGCCCATCTATGCCATTATTGACTAACGGCTCAATTTTTATTTGGCCCATCCATGCCACTGCCGTTAGTCAATAATGGCATGGATGGGTCATTTCTTTAACGGCAGTGGCATGAAATGAGCATTTTTTTAACGGATGGCATGGATAGATCATTTCTGAAAGTCGAGTGGCATTTTTAGGCCTTTTCCGTTTAAAAATAATGGAAAGGAGATTCAAGCGACAAAGACAAGACGCGTATATAGATGATGAGAGAAAAATCCAAAAGATCTAAAAGCAAAAGTCATCAAAGGATAGTCTTTGTGCTGTGGCCTACCATCTTTTACTCTCTAAATTACTTTTCCTAAGAAACTTCTTATACCTTAATTAATTCACACAACATTTCATAGTGTTTTCACTTTGCATAAAGAAACCTTTCCCACTTCCCCTTACAGGGTGGGGTTTTAATTGTAAGAGGAAAGTGGAAATACTAAATGGAAAAAGTGCAGTGGTCAAATAATTACTTTTGAACATCCTTATTTATAGTTAGAGGGACTCCAGAAAAGTTTTAATTAAGAGGAAATACTGTTCAGGAGGCGTTTTTTGTAATCACTATGAGTCTGTTACCTATTTGCGGTATCATTGTGCATTAGTAGATGCAGTATCTTTCTTTTAGTCATATATAAGCTAATTTGATTCTTGAATCACCTCGGTCAAGCACATATAAACTGGCTAGGAACTTAGAATATAGTTTTCTTATCTTCAGCGCATGTGAAATTATGGAAAAATTCTATATAATATTTCACTTTTATTTTTTAAATGTATGTGTGGTAGTTAGGTTGTGGCTATCTATCAACTTCAATTGATTGTAAGATTTGCGACAATATATTAAAATGCTTACAAGAAACCACATTCTCCTCCTCTGAATTTGCTTAATATGAGTCACATTAGGGAGGACAAGTCCACAAAGGGAGTATCCTAATTTGAGATACAAAACGGAAAAGTAGGCATGTTTTTGGGGAAGTTGATGACTTTCATGAAGCATCATTATCCAAATCCATCCAAATATTGAGAAAAAATAGAAGTG
>NC_031999.1:4402550-4424128 GCF_001879085.1 Nicotiana attenuata
CCCCCAAACCCCCCACCCCAACCACAAATGTGTGATTGCATGCAACGTGTGGATGGTTTTCTCTTTCTAAAGGAGAAAAAAATAATCAAAGACTAATCATTAATCAATTAGCTAGGAGTAGTACTAATGATAGAAAATATCAATGGTGTGGACTGTGGAGTATGGACCACGATATATATAATCTTGTGGTGCATGCTTTGAAAAGGAGATGAGGGTAGACAGGGACAATTGAGTTTGAGGCCGCGTGGTCAATTGCTCAGCCTCATATCCCCACATATAAAGGCCTATATATCTACTGATCAACCTTATAGGCATGCAAGATTGGGAAAAAAAAGGCATATCTTTATCGTCCTTTTATTATTCTTGTTCATCAATGTTTATGGCTTCATGTAAAGGAAATATATCCCAAAGTTGAGGTTATGGGCATGCAAGGCCGAGAATTGAAGACAAGGGGATTCAAAAAATATTAAAATGCACATTATTTTAACCCTTTGCAGTTGGAAGCTTAAGAAAAATATATATTAGAGAACTCATCTTTGCGCAATATAAGTTTTTTCGACAAAACCCACTTGATCACTCGTTTGGCTAATATGGCCCCGCCACTGATTGTGAGTTGTGACTAAAGTAGAAGAAATTCAATGTTGACTCGCATATCGGTAGTTGGATAAGGGACTTGGTCTTTTTATATGATTTTGGCAATTTTCACCTCGTGAACTACTTTTTAAGGTTGACTTAAGCTAAAGTCTATTTTCTTATCATGATATTAGGCCAGACTCATTCCAATTCTTGATTTACTCGATGTTGATCCCCATATTATATTTGTCATGCTTTGACAGGCGGGGGAATTAAGGGGGTGATCAATCATTTGATTTATAACCTGCAACTCAAGATGAACTCTTTCAATGTTACTAATGCATGTAATATATATAATGTAGCCCTAAACCCCTCTCCCAGCCCCACAAGTCAGAACATATATACACTGAGAAAAGAAGAAAAAAGAAAAAGAAGTGACAAAAGCTTTAGATCATGAAGAGCCATTATCACCTTTATGGGGACAGAAAAAGGGTTCCCCTATTACCCCCCACCCCCACCCCACCCCCCCCTCCCTCACACACACACAGAGTCTGAATTGGTTTATAATCAATCTCTGAGGCTTATACCTTAAAATAACTAATGGGGCATTATATACACAGAGCCAGTATTGCATGTTACCTACAAGTCCTCAAAAGAAGTGAGAGATTTGGAACTAAATTTTCAAAGATATATCAGTGCGTACACAGTACGGCTAGCTAGGCAGAACAAAAACAATGTTTGCACCATTACAGTGATACACATATCAGTTAAGTGTGATTAAGTGATTAAAAATTTTATACACTACATATTTTGTATTCATTTGTTTAGTGGAATAACATGTGGTGTGGAGTAAGTTTTTTCCCTTAAAATTTGGGAGTAACAAGAATTAAGCGTGTCGTATAAAGTTCAAATGATCAACTTTGGACCTTGGTGTCAGATTTAGGCTCCGAGCACTTTTGATGTGGCCAAAGAGCACAGCTTGCTGTAGGTCAATTTCTATTTTCTTTTTCTTCCTCCTCTGGACATTTTTTCTTTTATACTGGTTTTACCTTCTCTTTTTTGGGCCAAAACCCTTCGGTTAAGTTTAGGGGTTTACTTTTGGAATTTTTACTTCCTATAGAATAGGTTAACCCCTTATTTATTTAAAATAAATACCATTTCAATAAATTACATCCTATAGATATGTTATATGATTTATAGCAAAAATTCCAATTTTGGGTATCTCCTACACTTAAGCCATTATACACGCTATGTTTAATTTCACCATCTCCATTCTCAGATTCTCTCTCTCATAGATACATTTTTACATACAACTTCTCAATACAAGTTTTCCCCCTTCTCTCTAAATTGATACTTCCAAATCCCCTGTAATCGCGGTTAAAATTATATTGCTCTCATTCGCTCTCATTCACAGCTTCCTCCTTCCCCAATCTCGGGTAAACCCTAACGCATATTTTTGTTTTTTGATTTTTCGCCATTTTTGCTTGTTCTCAACCTCTCGACTAACCAAATTGTATCTAATCAACAGTACCCAAGTCGTATTGTTACAATGTCTGAGAACACACCCCACAAGTTGATTACTAGAGGTATACTCACTAAACTTCTCAATTTCGATGGGCCATCTTTCTCCTTGCAAATCACTCAAGGTGAATTCGACGCAGGTTTAGCCAAAGATATTGATTTGGAGAAGAGAACAAAAGCTCGACATGATAAAGTCGAGAAATCAATGAAGGAGACAACACTTCCCATTCGGGAAAAGAGGAAAAACCATATCTCTGAAGCTTCATCTGTCAAGGGGAAGGAGGTTGAAGAATTGAAAACCTCAGATAAAGTTGAAGAAAAGGTAATTTTCTGATGAAATTCAATTGTATTATTCATGTATTCAGTTGTATTTATACGTATTTATATGTATTCTGATGTATTTTTATAGTTGTCTTTTTAAGTTTCTTTCAAGGTTCCCATCACTGTTTTTCCTTTCAATTTCATTGTATTTATTTGTTGTTTTCAACAGTTTAAAGTTCCATTCTGTATTTACTTGTATTCATATGTATTCATGTATGATAAATTAATGTCATTTGTGTTGTATCCAGTTGTTTTATATGTAATTAGCCTTGTCAGTGTATTTAGTTATATTTATATGTTTTTATTCATGTCAAATGAAGGGAATTAAGTTTTTTGTCAAACAGCAGCCAAAATTTGCACCCCATATCAGTGTGTATACTAACACTGATATAGTCTCCGATATAAAAGAGAACCTTACTCCTGTTCAGTACCAACAACTTGGTAATACTTGCTTTGGAAATTTTCTTCAAATGAAGCGTTGTGAAGTCCAACATCAACTCTTCAGATGCTTCATGGCTCTCCAGGTAGAAGGTACTCCTAACAATGTATTTGCAATACACGTCAATGGTACTTCATTACATTTTACATTAAAGGAGTTTGCGCTTGTGATTGGCCTCAAATGTGTTGGTAATGATGCTGATTTTGAGTTTAGTGAAAAGGTTCCTAACCGGCTTATTGAGACTTACTTTGGAGGTGCTAATCTTGTCAAGAAGAAACATTTGATGAAATGCTTTGCTGAGAAGAACTGGGGTCCCGACAATGATGTTGATGCCTTGAAGATATCTTTGTTGTATTTCATACACACCTTCATTTTTTCATCCGAGAAAAACAGTACAACCATACCAAGGCTACATTTTGACTTGGTAGAGAGTGGGCGCTATTCTGAATATCATTGGGGTTTAAAAGCATTTGAGATGTTGACAAAATCGATTAGCAAGAAGATGGATGCTGTGAAGAAGTATTACAGGATAGCTGGGATGCCCCTAGCTATGCAAGTGTGGTTTTATGAGTGTTGTTCTTCTGTTGATTCCAAAATTGCACTCCGAGTTGATGACGTGGTCCCTAGAATACTCAATTGGAGAACCACCGGAAATCAGCCAACCTTTTCTTATCTGATGAACGGCATGTTCAATGACACCGGAAACATGGTAATATACAAATTGTATCACTGCTAGTTTAGATTTTATTAATAATTAATAGGCATATGTTTGCATATAGAAGTATGCAGTTGCATTCTCATACATTTTTTATGCTTCAATACCTGCTGTAGTTTCTGCATTCAGTTGCAAAATACATTTATATACAAATACATACAGATAGAAATACTTGTATAATCAGCTGCAAGAAGATATTGATGCAGACAGCTGTATACATTTGGATACTAATGCTTACAGAAATAAATACTTGCATATAGATTCAAGATACATGTATACAAATGCATATGGACTAATAATCAGCTGCATAAACTTGTATACAAATCCATACAGATTCTGCATACAGTTGAATACATCTACTGCATACAATAATATTCATATTCATACAGCAATATACAGCTGTTGTAACCTTCATTATTATTCTTCATACATATGCATATTATTTCCAAATCATCAACTCTGCCTTATCTTCAATAGAAATATCATTTTGTATTCCAGATCTGCATTTGGAAGATTTTAGTTAGACTTTTATTATATTTATTTTTTCAGATTGTTTTCAAGGACATCAGTCCAAGCGATATAGAGCTAGCCGTTATTCAGATTCCTCCTGTAGCCGCCGATGTTGAGAACAGACCTACTCTTGCTCATTCAGACAAATCGGGAGAGGATTCGGATGACTTTTCTCCGACACCCGATCTTCCATGTAAGAAGAAACATGTTGCAATTGTTAGTCCATCTTCATCACCGCCCCATAAAAAGCGTAAGGAACACGAAAGGCATCATAATGAAACAGAATATCATCCCAACATTCCTCCTGTTTGTGTTTCCGAAATTGGACATAAAGTTTTGCATGACCATCAGCTGCCAGAAGGCCAAAATGACGAAGTATCTTCTTTGAGGAAAGACCTGTATTCATTCAAAGAATATGTGAGTATTTAACCATAGATTAAACATTACAGTTTAATGCTTAGCATTCATATATTTTTTCCGCAATCTTCTAACTGTTTTTGTATTGTTAAGGTTATGGGAGAGTTCAAGTATCTAACAATATTGATCAATGATAACTTCAAGAAGCTTTCAGACCATATACAACAAAATCAGCAAAATGAACCCATAGGGAGACGTGATGATGTCATTCACACAGATGTCGGAGATAATGTTGAGGTTTAACATTCTTAACATATTGAGCATATGTATTTAACTGTAGTCATATCTGTGTTAACATTAATATATAATTGCAATTAACTGTTGTATTTAAATGTATTTCAGATGTATGTAGATGTATTCTGATTTGTAAATCTTAACATATTGAGCTGTATTTAAATGTATTTCAGCTACATTTAGATGTATTCTAAATTGTTAATCTTGAATTTGTGTCTTTAATATTCTAGCTACATATATGTATTTAACTGTATTCTAACATTTAGTTACTACACTAACAATGTTACATACAACTACCAGAAAATTACATCAGAGGTACCGTCCGACATACCATCTAAAGTTCAAGAGGGTGTATCTACAGAATTCTATGTATCTCAATTTGAACTGGACGACAAGTTTCTTCCCAGTCAAATTCCAGAAACTAGAATTGTGATTCACACCAGTGCAAAAAAAGCTGAAGCCACACCAATGCAATCTCATAGGAATCGGCGACCAAGTAGATGGAACTCTTCGCCTTATGAGTCTAACTTCGACTCAGGAGGTAAGTGATTTTACAAACTTAAGATTCAACGTTCATCGTGGTTTTGTCATTTAAAAGTCCCTAATCACGAATTCAATGTACAACAGGTACCTCTTTAAAGTTGACCCCCATTTTTGAGAAAAGACACCCCTTTGAGGATGATTCAATAATGGGGCCACATCCTATGTTAATCATTCAAGAATATGACAAATGGGTTCGTGATGGTCTTCTAGCTAGACATGATCAGAAGTGAGTTTTCCCCCGGTCATTGCATTAAGTTTTCATATTTTGGAAAATGTATATAATGATTTTTATACCATACTTGTAGAAGTAATTTGGAAGACCATTACAAGAAGAACAAGTCAATACTTCGCATACCGTTGGATTTTGGAGTTGATCAAGTTAATTCCAAAAATTGGTTTTACCTTCTATCAATTGATGGGAAGCTATGGGATGACAACGTAAGTTTTTCAACAAACTGACTAATTTTCTTTGAATAACAACATGCTGTTTCATTCAAACGTATATTGTGATGTATTCAACTGTATTCATATATTAATCACCTGATTAAACTGTATTTTCAATTAAATTCAACAATTTTAATCCCCTGAATTCTTTTGTAATCAAGGTATTTTCTATAGTTTTTTGCAGCATGTAACTTAGTTATACTCAGCTGTATTCAGTTTTATTGTGGTGTATTCAACTGTATTCATCTATGGTCAGTTGCATTAAACTGTATTAAACAGCTAGCATCAGTTGTATTCAATTGCTATATTCAGTATTATTCAACATATGTATTCATCTTTATTCAGGTATTTTCAATTAAATTCAACAGTTTTAATCCCCTGAATGCATTTGTATTCAGCTTTATTAACACCTGTATTCATGTGTATTCATCTAATTTCTGTATTCATTTGTATTCAGCTTTATTAATCAACTGTATTCATCTATAATATATATATTTCAGTTGAATTCAAATGCTTTAATCAGCTGTAGTCAGCTGATTTCTATTGCATTTATCTTCAGCTGTATTCAACTTCTAAATACAGAAGTATTTCTAAACATCAATATTCATCTATAGTAGATATGTATTTGTCTGTATTCAGCTATATTATTTCTTAGTTCAAGCAATTAAACTCACACCATCTACTAACCTCTTTTGTGTATAGCATATGGACGTCATATTCTACTAATTGAGAAAGAAGGGAAAGTACAATCAGCATAGGACTTCAAGTATACAACTGTTGATTGTATATTCGAGACAAGAATCGCTGAAATATACGACAGGTATGAAGATACAGATAGTGATGCTAATGTAGCCAAACAAGAGGACGTGGTATGTGAGTATATGAGGGGCTACAAATTGCATGCCAATGTACCTTGGCATCTGTGGATAATGTCTTGATACCAGTCAACTTGACAGACAAACTACACTGGGTATTGGCTGTTGTCACATTCAAGGAGAGATGTATCAAAGTGTATGACTCGTACAGATCTGCAGGTCATGATGCCTATGTAGTTTCTGAGATTGATAAGCTAGCTAAGCTTCTTCCTCTGTATCTATCAATCAGTGGCTTTTACAGCGATAGTCAAGGCATAGATTGGTCTGCTTATCCGGCATACACTGACAAGTCACATAACGATCCCTTTGAAGTTTTTTTCATTTCAGATCTGCCTCAACAGAAAGCGGGCAGCATGTAAGTATTCAATCATCATTCTTGTATGTTGTATACAAATCTAATTGTATGAATTATTTTTAATTGTTTCAATCAATTATTTTTTAGGGATTGTGGAGTGCATGTTGCAGCATATGCAGAGTTTCTGAGCACTATTGGAGAGATTCCAAAAACAACATTTGACTCCACTCTACTCCGTCAAAGATATGGTGCTCTCCTCTGGGACTATGCTATGCGCAAGATAGACGCTGATGCCATAAGCGAGAATGAAGCACCTTCAAAGATTGCTAGGCAAATCATTGAGTCGGAGGCAAAGTTGCAGATAGATTTAGAATAGCTTTAGGTTATTTTAGTTTTGGAGTGTAGTTTCAAGAAGGATACTGTTTTGAGTAGTATTGGGTGTAGATGCTATTTAGTTTTAAAAACTTATCACTTATACATTTTTATTCGTGTATGACAATTGCAACTTTTCAATGACAGTTTCACTGGTTTATTCATAAGTATTCCTACTTATCTTCAGTTGTATTCAATTGTATTCAGCTGCATCCATTCAGATATATCTTTCAAGTTCATATAATACATATGACATAACACAACTTCAGATGTATTAAGCAGGTTGTACGTAGTCATATGTATTCAGGTGTACTCAATTGTATTTAAGTGTATTATTCAGTATTAGCTAGTTGTATTTAAATGTATTATTTAAGTGTATTCAGTTGTATTTTGGTGTATTAAATTTACTATATACTTCATATATATTATTCAGGATACTGTTTTGAGTAGTTTTGAGTGTAGATGCTATTTAGTTTTAAAAACTTATCACTTATACATTTTTGTTCGTGTATGACAATTGCAACTGTTCAATGACAGTTTCACTGGTTTATTCATAAGTATTCCTGCTTATCTTCAGTTGTATTTAATTGTATTCAGCTGCATCCATTCAGATATATCTTTCAAGTTCATATAATACATATGACAGAACACAACTTCAGATGTATACAACAGGTTGTACGTAGTCATATATATTCAGATGTTCTCAGTTGTATTTAAGTGTATTATTCAGTATTAGCTAGTTATATTTAAATGTATTATTCAGATGTATTCAGTTGTATTTTGGTGTATTAAATTTACTATATACTTCATATATATTTATCTGTATACAAATTCTTCAACTAAATGTATTCCAGAAATATTAACGAAAGTCATTTCAATATATATTACTTGACAAAGAGATAGCTGCTAATGTCATCATAAGTATTGACAAATCGTTAACCACCAATACATGTCAGAATACAACTATTTATTACGTGGAGCATTTCTACATGTTCGCTTGTTATGTCCTCCCTGCCCACATATGCTACATGAATGTTGGTTTTTCGGCTGCAACAGTTCACTTAAAGTTTTATCGCGCTTCTTCTTTGGCCTTCCAGGAGGTCTTTTCCATTTGGGTGGTAGTACAACCTCCTCTGCTACATGTTCTGGTATATTCCAGTCATTTTTGTCCGGTAGCGGGTACACTGGCATATCGTATGTCATTACAATTGTACTTGGTTTGTAATAGTTAGAGCAATATTCTTCTGGCATTAGAAACTTGCTCTTCAATACAGCCCAAGCATGTGGGCATGGCAATTCATCAATTTGGAACCTCCCACAAACACATTTTCTCTCTAACAGGCAGACTGTGTAATTCCCCCCACCATCGTTAACCGTATGTAAATATTCATTTGATGGTACCACCTACATTTAAAAATAGAAATATAAGTTTTGAGCACATTTACCTGAATTACCAAATGTATAATGTTGAATTAATAAGTTACATATAACAGAAACATTTGCATATATATGAATACATCATATATTTTAGACCAGCAAAATGTCATCTGCGAGAAGTGCAGAACTTATCAAAAGTCTGCTGTAGTTTAGGCAACAGTATGCTAACAAAAGCATTATAATCATACGTATTCACAATACATATAAAAATTACATATCATATAGCTAGTTGCATTCTGATGTATTCCAATAGTTTTTTCAGCATGTAACTTAGTTATATTCAGTTGTATTCATATCAGATCTATGGAAAAATATGCATGTTATGTGCTTGAATGTAGTTGCATTCATATATATTAATGGTAGTTCTACTTAAAAATGATTGTATTCAGTTGTATTCATGCCAGTAATTCAGAAATTAACTAAAAATATATACAGCAATGACAGTAAAATTTAACTTACAGTCATACGTGTACACATTCTCTCATTCAACTCCAGCATCTCCTGGTATTTTTTCCCAAGCATCTTGTATGTCTGTGTAGCTTCTTTGCAGTTACTACAATTCCAACATCCAAACATCTTCCTAACTTCTTCGAGGAAGTCGTATATTGGCAATTCCCTTGCTGTAACTAGTGCGGCATTGATTGACTCAGAAATATTTGACGTCATTGTCCATCCCCTGTTAACAGGTGCATACAATGTAGCCCACTTTTCGTAACCAGCTAACTCTAAGTATTCTTTCACCCTAATATCTACCTTCTCCACCTTCTCCATTAGACTGTCAAATTCAGCTTCTGTGTATGCTTTTGCCATCGAAAAGTATATCTCGCTCAACTTGGCATGGCTCTTTTTGAATTGCTTATATACGTTGTTCCACAGATGCCATATACAAGCAAAATGTGGTACATCCGGATACACTCTCGATACAGATTTAATGATACTCTCATTTCTATCTGAAACGATGCACATGTTTTCTCTTACACCGTATGCTATCTTGAATTGCTCAAAGAACCACGTCCAAGCAGCATCGTTCTCTGAATCAATAACACCATATGCTAGTGGCAATATATGACCTGTAAATACAATTGAATATAATTATTTCTTAATACATGTATTTCAATATTTAAAATATTAACAGATTGTATTATTATTCAGATACTCACCTGCACCATCCAACGTGCTTGCCGAAACGAATGTCCTGGTGTAGTAAGATTTTAGGTGACTTCCATCCACAACAACAATTGGTCTACAATGATCAAACCCCCTTATAAAGGCATACAATGATATATACACGTACATGAATTCATTCTTTGGCGATTTTACCATTCTGATGTGGGAACCTGGATATATCATATCCATTGTATATAAGTATCCTGGTAATTTTTTGTATGAATCAGCCGGTTCACCTCTAAGAAAATTCATTGCCTTTCCTTTAGCCCTCCACGCCAACATGTAGCTAACATTTACACCTAAATCTGATTTCACATCGTCAATAATGTCCCTCGGAGTGTATTTCCTCTTATGGTTTGTAAGCTTTGGCCTTATAATACCACCTATAAGGCTGCTACTAGCCTGCCGCTGCTCGTACACCTTATCCTTCAGCGGACATGTATGGTTATCATTGAATTCTCTCACCTTGAATAGTTCTGATTTGTTAATGCTTGAAGCCTTAAACCTCCATTCACAATCTTCTGAAATACATAATAATGCATAGCTGCAAAGAATTAATCATTTAACATTTGATTAGCATACTTGTTTACAACAAATACAGCTCATACATCAGACAAATAGAATCTGACATATATACATCCTGAATACATGTTAACAAATTCACAAGTGTATATATAATTTTGTATACTACTGAATTCCAATATAGTTACATGCGTTCAAACACAATGAATACAACTGAATACACTTGTATGAATATGCAAACACTTAATACCACAGTAGACAAAATAAGAAAATAATTAGAGCCACTGTTGTGTTTGTACACCATTAAAATACATTTGAATACATGTATTTAAGCACCCTAAACAAATATATGTTTTCATATGTGTTCATCAGGAGGAAACACACAAATACGCATAAATACAACAAATTTAAACAAAAAGCAAACCTAACAGTATTAGATCGATCAACCCGGAATTGAAACCTTTGAGCTATAGCATAATTCTCCATCACCTCTTTCAATGTAACCTTATCCTTATAAACTTGTCCAGCCATAACCTCCTTTTGATTGGTTTTTGAAATTATCAAATCCTTGTGGAGTTCGAACACTCCAATCGCTTCTCCTGAATTGACAAATTCTATAGCCAGTGTATTATCAGTACCGGAATCGTACCTTTGAACTGCTCCGTCTATAAGCTCTTTTTCGATAGTAGTTACGCACAAAGGATACATTCCAAATTCTCTGTTCTCTTTTTTCAATTCTACATACACTCTGTAACCCATATCATTGTGTATTTCCATTGGCGCGCAATTTCCTTCTACTTTGTATTGTATTTTAATGGTCTTTGAGCTCAAATCTATACCCAGTTGATTAGAAATTGAAGCAACTAGATCATTAAAGGAGGCATACTCCTTAATCAGTATTCCCTCAATTGCAAAATCGATATAATTGCCCTCATCGTTCCACTTGCCAGAATGACGTGTTAAACTTGCCATATGTATAGAGCAACTATAACTTATTTTGTATATAATTTGTATCAATCGAAAAAAGGAGAAGAGAATTGAAGAATTTGGATGCTCTGTTTTTTGCTTCTTTTCACGAAAAAAGGGAGAAGATTATTCTACTTTCTTTGAGTAGATTATCGTGTACTCGTATTATTTCTTTGAGTTAAATTAGGAGACTATTATGTGAATTTATTTCCTTCCGTTTTTAACAAGTTTAACTTCCCAGAATTTGCGCAAAAACGTTACTGAATTTTATCTGTATTCAGCTTGAATATAGATAAATACAGATACCCCTTAGCTGGAGTTCCCGTTTTTACGCCCATTTTTTTTGGTTGTATTAATGAATACAACTGCTTAAATACATAAAATACATTATATAAAAATATAAAAGGTATCTATAACAAGTAATGTAGCAAAAGGTATCTATAAATGACTAATTAGAACTAAAAGATGGTGCTTTATGAAAAAATCTCATAATAAAATAGATTTATTTTGTGTGTTGGTCCAATTTTGGGCCTTTTCCCGAACTTTGGTTTCACCTGCCATACAAATGTGCGTATGATATGCCGATAGAAAAGAAAAAATGATAACAGAAGAAACTAAAGTAAAATGACGTGGCAAAATACTAATCCACAAAAAATTAGACTTTGTAAATTTAGGTATTGATTCAAAATTCAATAGAAGAAGAAATCTGGAGCTTCCTTTTGTGATTTCAGATAAAATTTGCGGATAAGATCGGACCAACAAATGCCCATGTCCTACATGCTGATTCTAACTCTGCAACCATGCAACTATTCTCTCCTCACACTAAACAGGTAAGTCCCCTCCACCCTTAACCCATCTCAAGTTTCTGCTACTGAATTAGCTTTATCTGTATAATGGTAATTGTTTGTGATCTTGTTTAGTTGGGCTCCTCTTGTGGTTGGATCTTCTCGTACTGTATAATGGGTGAAAACTTTAGATTTTTAAGCACTATAATTGAACTCAGTAGCATAATAAAGTGAGTCACAGAACTCGAAGTTACAAATTTATTTCTTGAGCAAGGAATCTCAGTTTGTTGCTAAATTCATGGATCATCTGTCCTATGAAGTAATTGACACTAGCTGTTGACAAGAATTTATAGTTCAGCATCTCTTGTGATGTCAACCCCTTCTTATCAATAGGTTAATGTTTTTCCTTGTCTGGCACTTTATGCTAAGTCTAATATTGCTATCAAGATAACTGTGCAAATTCCTGACAGTTTGGAGATTAACTAATTACTTTAGTGTCTAGCATGAATAGTAGATAAAAGTAAAATTGCACATAAATGAAATCTTGTCACTGAGGATCACTATGAGCTTAGTTACTTTGCACAACCACTGCATACAATTGTGCAAACATGATACAGGGCAGCTGCTCTTTTTTCCTAACGACTGCATCTAAAGCTTGATTTTGTCCTTACTTAGCCAAGTTTCGCTTTTGAATAAAGATGTTGTGGCCCAACTGGATCACACTGAATACCTTTTTATGAATTTTTTACAATACAAGCATGGCCAAGGGTAAAGCTAGATGGACTAGGGGAAGGTTGGGGCTGTGGCCTCATTCAATTTTTTAATTGTTCAACATTTTACTTACCGAAAAGAGTTTTGAAAATTTCCTCTAAAATTTACTCCCCACCCCCAACATCCCTAGTTTTATGAATTTTCCTTCTTCATGTTCCTGTATAAGGTAGTGGGGTCGTGAGGATGGGGAATAGAGTGGGGAAGGTTGAAAAAGAGTTTTGGAAAATATTTTCCCTTCTTTTGATAGGTGGAGGAAAATGTTTCCGAAACATTTAAGCCAACCAAACATAGGAAAATTGAAAAATATTTTCCTTCATACCAAACACACCCTTAATAAGTCTCCATTTTGCAGGAAAAATTTCCTTGAGGCAGCAGTAAACTTCTGCGGGATATATAAATAGAGGCAATTATATTGCTATCTTCATAAGCAGCAGTAAAATTAAGAATTGGAAAAGAAAAATATGGGAGAATTTGGAAATGAGGTAGCCAATTCTATCATTTTTGAGAAAAAGAAGAACGGAACAAGTTCGAGCAAGTCGAAGATTTTTGCATCTTCCACCATGGTATTGGGCACACAACTGAATGGATTTTGATTACATCTTGGTTGTTCCAGTTTATTTCTTGTATATATATATATATATGTTTTAAGCTCTCTGTTAACTGCAGGAATCTCATCTACATGAAAACCAAGCTCCTCTTGTTTCAGCTACGGCGAATTCTCCACGTCAATCTCGCTGCACTGCCTGCTGGGGAAGTACGAGTTGCCACATTGTTCGCTCAAGAACAAAACTGATGAATATTTTGATTGAGAGGAAAAAGCCACAAGAGGTCCACTCAATTCTCAAGGGTCTTACCGAAGAAGGACATCGGCCAACTCTTGTGACATATACAACTGTTTTGGCTGCCTTGACTCTCCAGAAACGTTTCAAGTCTATTCCGTTGCTTCTCTCTAAATTGGAGCAAAATGGACTAAAACCCGACTCCATATTCTTCAATGCCATGATAAATGCTTTTTCAGAATCCGGAAATGTTAAGGAGGCAATGAAAGTGTTCCAGAAAATGAGGGAGAAAGGATGTAAGCCCACAACCAGCACTTATAATACATTGATTAAAGGGTTTGGAATCATTGGTAAGCCTGAAGAATCTCTCAAACTGTTGGAAATTATGTCTCTTGAAGAGAATGTGAAACCTAATGACAGAACATATAATATTCTGGTTAGAGCTTGGTGTAACAAAAACAAAATTGCAGAAGCTTGGAATGTGGTTCACAGAATGGTTGCAGCTGGTGTAAAACCTGATGTTGTTACTTACAATACTATAGCAACGGCTTATGCTCGGAACAAGGAGACTGCTAGAGCTGAAGCAATGATTTTTCAAATGCAAAATCACAAAGTGGCACCAAATCATCGAACAAGTGGTATTATCGTGGATGGGTACTGTAAAGAGGGTAATATGACAGAAGCATTAAGGTTTGTTTACAGGATGAAGGATCTTGGTGTACATCCTAATCTAGTAATATTCAACTCTCTTATCAAAGGCTTTCTCGACATCACTGATACTAATGGGGTTGATGAGGTATGCACCCATATTGGTTTTATATCAGCAATTTACTGAACATTAAATTGTGTAATTTTAGGAACTTCTTAATGTAACAACCATTATTATTACTCCTTTACGTGTACATATTGGTAATTTTAGTTTTGCATGTATTAGTATCAGTTTTCACATGCAAAGACCAAGTACCCCTTGATACCAAGCCTATTAAAAAAAGGTAAAACTCGCTCTATTGTAATGTAGTGTAGCTTCAAGCCTTCAAAAGAAAGAGTGCCACGTCATTCTGAACATGACATGTTTCTAATTCATTGATTTAAATGTGCAGACACTTACATTGATGGAAGAGTTTGGAGTGAAACCAGATGTGATAACATTTAGTACTATCATGAATGCATGGAGTTCAGCTGGACTTATGGATAAATGCCAAGAGATATTTGATGACATGATTAAGGCCGGTATAGAACCTGATAGCCACGCATTCAGCATTCTTGCTAAAGGCTATGTGCGTGCTGGAGAACCTGAAAATGCTGAAGCGCTCTTGAAAGTTATGGCTTCATCAGGTGTACATCCAAATGTTGTAATGTTCACGACAATTATCAGTGGATGGTGCAGCGCTGGAAAAATGGAGTATGCTCTGAGGGTATTTGAAACGATGTCCAAAATGGATGTTTCCCCAAACTTGAAAACCTTTGAGACCCTCATATGGGGTTATGGAGAAGCAAAACAACCATGGAAAGCTGAAGAGTTCCTCCAAATTATGGAAAAGATGGGAGTGCCTCCCACGAATAATACTTTTCAGCTTGTTGCAGATGCATGGCGCGCTATTGGCTTCCTTAACGAGGCCAAGAAAATCTCTGAAGTGGAACATGATGAGAGGCCAATCTTGAATGCTCTGGAGGATAAGCGACCAGAAGATAACTTTGAACCAGTTTATTCTAAAGAGAAACAAAATGGTTTTCTCTCGAGCCTTAAGCCAGTAACCAAAGAAAATGGGTCGAGCATTGTCAACAAAAGAAGCCCAATGGTGCTGAACAGATCCAAGTCCTTTTCAGGAAGCCTAAACGTGGCAACTAAATCAATGTTGGTTCCCCACACCTGTGGATTCAAGGTGATATCTTTGACGATATTACACAAGCAGTGTCAAGTTCAGCTAGGAGTATGTGGTTTTGTGAATTCATGTAGAATAATGGTGGCCTGAAATTATCAAACTTCAGGTTCAGACCATTAAGGGAGGCCTCTTTGAATTCAATACGTACATCAAATTATAGCCTTTTTCATCAGGATGACATACGCAAAGGCCTGCAATTGTAAAATTGTATCATTTTAGATGGCGTCTTTCTTGAACATGTATGTACAATGTTATCTTATTAAAAATGTATACGACTATGAAATGTATATTCTTTAAGATGAAATTAAATGATGTTCATGTCAATTGTCCATGTAGTATTTAATAAAAAAATATACTAGTTTAAGAGACTTACGGGTTTCTCCTAAGCGGAAGCGAATCTATAACAAGCACGACTTGTGTCACGGATAGTCGGGAATCCACACGAAGTAGATGAATTCTTTTTGTCCGCAACCTCCTAATCTTGTCTAAGATGCAGAGAAAAAATTTTCATAAGAACCCTAGTCGTCATATATTGATGGAAAAAATGTATCTTTTCTATCACCCATAATGCGCGCGCGCGCTCTCTATATATATATATATATGCTAACATATTAAGCATCATGCTTGTTTTTTTTCTAAGTGTTCTGATGCCAATGGAATAGTGCTCTATCTATAGATAAAAAATTGGACTATCATAACCAATAGGCTTTTCGATACATCATACAAAATCGTAGGATGGTAGAATATTTGCAAAAGAGGACAAAAGAATCTACAACGCTACTGCTATCAGTCAACCATAAGTAGCGATTACAACGAGGTATTATTGATGCAATACCCATAAAATATAAAAAATGTGTATCTTCAAGCAAAGCGCCTCGTCATTCCCTTTTGAGTATCAGCTTACAGTGCCCAGCTCAGTTGTCGCTCATATTATACCAGAAACAGAAGCAAGCAACAAACAACATAAGAAAAGTTTTATAGTACCTTCAAAGACAAGTAAACACTTTATGCTGTTAAAGTACTGTCAAATATCCAATTGTCAATGGCAATTTAAAATTTTAAAGTATAATAATAGTACTCAATTTTCAATACAATTGATTAGAAGTGGGTGATTTACTCCTTTGAGTTTTACGAAGACACGATATTACTAACATACTTGTTTTGTTCCTAAAAGATTGTTTCCACAATGCACCTAAAGGCATATTAAAGAAACTGTATTTGGCCAGCAAAAGTATTTGCCTCTTATTCTTTCTATTATAATGTCACAAACGATCATTACTCGTACTTCCTGTAAAATATATATGCAGCCTTTTTTTATGGGTTCCTGTAGAATGTAAATGCAATTGTGCACAACAAAAGGAAAAACAACAGATTTAGTTACAAGAATATTTTAAATTGTTTTATTGTTTTCATAAATTCTTTCCAAGTAAGGAAGTAAGGATATAAATATTGGATGCATAAAAAAAGTGTCTCAAAGTTCCTTGTTTAATTATCTAGCCTTACAACCATTAAGAAAAAGTTGAAAGCTTAAATCTGGGCTTCCCTCTTTTTAAATGAATCTTAAGATACCATTAATCAGTAACAATCAAGAGCGAGCAGACAAAAACTTTTGTATGGCTTTTTTATTTATATTGGGGAAAAAACCACAAAAAGAGAACACATAAGAAAAAAAGGACACATAACTTTTATATGTGGCTTTTAAGTTCACGTAACAAAGGGAAGTTAGCATAAACAGTAAATTAGCACAAGATGAAAGCACGTATATTATTTATTTATATGTTACTCGGACATGTTATAATCTCTTTCAGCTGAATTACATTTTTCATGGTTGTTGGAAAATTAATTCGAACTTGCAGTAGGAAACCTTAATTATTTAAGATTTGATTTATTTAATTCATGTCTAAGCAGGATTTGCAGTTAGAATAAATATAAGAATATGTTTTCCTGTTTCTAGTTGAAATAGGTTTCATACTATTATAAATGTTACTAGGCTGTATTTGTAAAATAATTCTGGAAATATAAATGAATATAAACAGAAATGAACATAAACAGAAATGACATAAAACCAATTCGAGCCCACTGAATTCACAGTGTTTCCTTAAGGAATTTAATTCCCTCCTAGTACCCAAGGTTATGGATTATTTCCTCCCAGGATAGAACGAATTACACACTGGTGTAGTGGTACTTCAAACCCCAATGTTTCAGCGAACACAAAGTTCAGTAGCAAATCACACTTACTTTTTACTTTGTTTGATGCTAAAAGTATGCAGAAGCAGGAGAGAAAACTCAGAAAATCGTAGTGAAATTCTGAGCAGAATAGTGTTGTATTTATAGCCAAAGTTGGGCTGAAATCTGAAGAGGTGCAACTCTTCAAAATGGCTGTTTATGCAAAAACGCCCACAGCATAAATGCCATTACATAAATGGCCATTTACTCAATAATAAAGAGGGAAAATTGAAGAGGGTAGTTACTTTTCTGTTACCAAAACAGAAAAACGGATTGGATTTAATATTAATATTTAATATTAATATTCTGTTATTAAAATAAATATTTAAGCCGAAGCTGAAGCCGAAGCCGAAGCCGAAACCGAAGCCGAAGCCGTAGCCGTAGCCGTCGCCGAAGCCGAAGCCGAAGCCGAGCCGAGCGAGCGCGACGGCGCGAGGCTTGCCTTCTTCTCAACTCTTTAAGAGCTAGAAGAAGAGCAATTGCTTATATACCTATAAAAAACCTCTTCCTCTTCCAATATGGGACAATGCCCATTTGCCAAGGGGGGAACTTAAATTTCACTCAAAAATTTCATTTCCCTCCATTTCCCATTCACCCTCTTTTAAGTATTTAATATATATTAATTAAATACATCCAAAACCCAACAATCCCCCACATGAATGGGGAATAGCTATATCACGGAAGTATGCATGAAAAACTGTGTGATTCGCAAGTAAGGATTAATTGCATCTGGATAAGTAGGTTTTTCTTTGAACTTTCCGTAGTGAACTTATGTCGGATATACTCGATCAATCGGTAGATTTGATATCTTTGAACCGTCGAACTTTAGTGTATACCTAGACAACCACAAGTCACACAACCAACCCTTAACCGTCTTTGGTTCTCATTGTTGTGTTCGTTTCAGCCATGAACACCGCCTGGTTTCATAAGTGCGTAGAGAACTGGCCTTACAATGTTCTCTTTGAAGCGGCTAACACTTCACACTTACATAGGTGATTCCTAAACGTGTCATCCCGTAGATACACTATTTGATATACCCCGTATCAAATTTAGAAATCATTAAAAAGCCTTAATGCTTTATCCGTGGTACTGAACATTGTCTCATCACGAGAATGGACCAAAAGTTTAGTTGACAATGTTGAACCGTCATAAATGACTTTGTTTGATCTCCTTGAACCTAGATCTTGGGATCTCCAGTCTTCTAGGTAGAGTTACCGCCACTATGACTTGTTCTCGGCCACAGTCCCATTCCCCTTGATGACTTCTCAACTACCTCTCTAGTTAGGCCTTTTGTAAGTGGATCCGACACATTATCACTTGACTTTACATAGTCAATCGTGATAATTCCTCTAGAGAGTAATTGTCTAACAGTTTTATGTCTTCGTCGTATATGGCGAGACTTACCGATATACATAACGCTCCCAGCTCTTCCAATTGCCGCTTGACTATCACAATGTATGCATATTGGTGCCAACGGTTTGGGCCAAAATGGAATATCTTCCAAGAAATTCCGGAGCCATTCAGCTTCTTCACCGGCTTTATCCAAGGCTATGAACTCAGCCTCCATTGTAGAGCGGGCAATACAAGTTTGTTTGGATGACTTCCAAGATACCGCTCCTCCACCAATAGTGAATACATATCCACTTGTGGACTTGGAATCAGTTGATCCGGTGATCCAATTTGCATCACAGTATCCCTCAATGACCGCAGGATATTTATTGTAGTGCAAAGCAAAGTCCTGGGTATGTACTAAATACCCCAAAACTCGTTTCATGGCCATCCAATGAGATTGGCCTGGATTACTCGTATATCGACTCAATTTACTTATAGCACAAGCTATATCTGGTCGTGTACAATTCATGATGTACATTAAGCAACCCAACACACGAGCATAATCCAATTGTGATATGCTCTGGCCTTTGTTCTTTTCTAATGCAAGATTCACATCAATTGGAGTCTTTGCAACTTTAAAGCCCAAGTGCTTGAATTTTTCAAGTACTGTCTTAATATAATGAGATTGTGACAATGCTAGACCTTGAGAAGTCTTATGGATCTTAATTCCCAAAATTAAATCAGCAACTCCCAAGTCTTTCATATCAAACTTGCTAGTTAGCATACGCTTAGTAGCATTTATGTTGGCAATGTCATTACTCATTATGAGCATATCATCCACATATAAGCAAACAATGACTATGTGATTTGGAACATTTTTAATGTACACACATTTATCACATTCATTTATCTTAAATCCATTTGACAACATTGTTTGGTCAAATTTAGCATGCCATTGTTTGGGTGCTTGTTTTAATCCGTAAAGGGACTTAACAAGTCTACAGACCTTCTTTTCTTTACCTGGAACCACAAACCCTTCAGGTTGTTCCATGTAGATTTCTTCCTCCAACTCTCCATTTAAGAAGGCCGTCTTAACATCCATTTGATGAATTTCAAGACCATAAACTGCAGCTAACGCTACTAAAGTTCGTATGGATGTAATTCTTGTAACTGGAGAGTATGTATCAAAATAGTCAAGACCTTCTCGTTGTCTATACCCTTTGACCACAAGTCTTGCCTTATACTTGTCAACAGTGCCATCATCTTTCATTTTCCTCTTAAAGATCCATTTAGAACCCAACGGTTTATTTCCAGGAGGAAGATCAACCAATTCCCATGTATGGTTGTTCAGTATGGATTCTATTTCACTATTGACCGCCTCTTTCCATAACAATGATTCCGAAGAAGACATAGCTTCTTTAAATGTTTGAGGCTCATTTTCCAATAAGAAAGTCACAAAATCTGGTCCAAAAGAAGTAGACGTTCTTTGACGTTTACTACGTCTTGGATCCTCTTGTTAAGTGTACTTTCTTTTGTTTCTTCCCGAGGTCGTTTAGATCCTTCACCAATCGACTCACATTCCTTTTTATACGGATATATATTTTCAAAGAACTCAGCATTATCTGATTCTATAACCGTATTATTATGAATGTCGGGATTTTCTGATTTATGAACCAGAAATCGATATGCTTTACTATTAGTCGCATATCCTATGAAAACACAATCAACGATTTTCGGTCCTATTTTTACCCTTTTGGGTTTAGGAACTTGCACTTTTGCCAAACACCCCCACACTTTAAAATAATTCAAGTTGGGCTTCCTTCCTTTCCATTTTTCATATGGAATGGATTGTGTTTTGCTATGGAGTACTCGATTTAGTATTCGGCTAGCCGTAAGAACGGCTCCCCCCACAAGTTCTGTGGCAAACCAGAACCTATCAATAATGCGTTCATCATCTCCTTTAATGAACGATTCTTTCTTTCTGCAATCCCATTGGATTGGGGCGTGTAAAGGGCCGTTGTTTGATGAATAATTCCATATTCTAAACATATTTGTTCAAAAGGAGATTCATATTCACCACCCCTATCACTTCTTAATAGTTTCTTATCATTTTCTTGTTAAATCCGAAGCCGAAGTCGAAGTCGAAGCCGAGCCGAGCGAGCGACGACGACGACGGCGCGAGGCTTACCTTCTTCTCAACTCTTTAAGAGCTAGAAGAAGAGCAATTGCTTATATACCCATAAGAAACCTCTTCCTCTTCCAATATGGGACAATGGCCATTTGCCAAGGGGGAAACTTAAAATTTCACTCAAAAATTTCATTTTCCTCCATTTTCCATTCACCCTCTTTTATGTATTTAATATATTAAATACAAAAAACCCAACATGTATATTCAAATATATTTTGTTATGTTTGGTTAGTATAGAGGTCGATCGACTAACTAAGAGTGCA